>NC_044206.1:2814547-2892047 GCF_900880675.1 Sparus aurata
TTGATAAACAGAACTATTCATTCATGAGGATTTTTTATTGCAACTGCCAGTGCTCCATTTCGTTTGAAAAAAACTGATCAGATGTTGTGACAGTATTAAAGATGGGTCCCACTAAACACTGGAGTGGGTCATTATATTACTAGGTACACAACTGACATAATCAACTTCCTTCACAGGGTTCTCCCCAGACGGTGGAACAATGGCGCTGCGGCGCTATACTGCTAGCTCAGTGCCACTATACTCATTTTCAATGTTAGCTGCTTTATAGCGGGTGTTTGTGGGCTGCCGCGGTTTTCACGTAAAAAAAGTGACCCCCCCCCCCCCGACAATAATAACAAGCGCGCCCCCCCCCCCCCCCCCCCGGCTGATGGTGTGCCACTACACTAAAAACTGCTTCACAAATAATTTTCTTTTTTTATCTAACACAAAACATTACCTTTGTACAACCAACATTCACATAGTGTAATGCGCGTGGTGTAGTGAATAAAGGTCTGGGTTTCTAAACACTGTGAGGCAAGTTTCACATTTTTTTTCACAAAAAAAAAGTCCACAGCTTATAAGGCCAACTTAAACCATCAAAGTGTTATATTTAAAAATTCTGTTAACTCTCAGAAAGAGTCATTGGCCATGGTCTGAAAAACATGATGGTATTGACAGAATTGACAATCACATTACATACATTGTGAGCTAGTTGTAGCAGCGGTTAGCATCCCCAACTGACATCTGGGAGACTGGGATTTGATCTTGTCGCTTTTAAGAAATCATCTGCTAAATACATTTCACCTTTATCTTTACATACATATTAGATGCTAGGTACTACTTGATTCTTGTTTTTTTTTTATTCCCACCTCATACTCCAAAAAGCATGTATATTCCAGATGTTTATCTCAGGTTTGTATTTAACAGATAAAACTATTTTTTTTCTTCTGATCTATGCATCTACAGATGGGGTCCTTGCCCCATCACACATTATCAATGAAAAGTGACAGAAATCATGTTGGGGGGACTTTCTGTAGGGAGAAAGATTTCTTATTCTGGACTGATGGAAATGATCCCCTTAGGAGAGACGGATGGATGTGCATGTTAATGTATATACTGTATGAACTTTGAGTTTCACATTGGTCACCGCTCAATTCATCAAGTATGTGCATTTTTACTTACAGCAATTTGGGCGGAGGCCACCACCCGCGCTGCATTCCTCTGGTTGAAGACCCCCTGCCCCCACTCACTCGTGTGGTGGTCTTTAGATTGTTGAACCTTCATGTTTCTGCAAAGGCTTTTGAAACAGCCAGTGCAGGATTTCCTATTGGCGTGATTAGGCACCTGGCAGTATGGGCAGGGTCTGAACTTTGGCTTTGTCATTCTGAATCTGTGTGTAAAACTGAATAGGCCTACAGCTTTGGGATCGACCTACTGAAATAGCATGTTGAATTTTCAAACTAACAGCCATATCCTGACAATAAGTCCCCTCAAGTGTTAGATAATAGCTTATTTTAACATCTACACCCAGCAAATAAGAGTAAAGAAATGTAAAAGTTATAGTTACTTATTTGGCATGCTACTTTATCCTGAATATTGGCCTGACAAGACAAGACAAGACAGCAGTAGGCTTAACTTAGCACTAATCAAACATTATCAAATGTTTGCTAGCTTAGAAGCAGACTTAGCTAGCTAAGAGGCTAGCCTATACTGTGCAGCCTCATGCATATTTCATTTGGTGGAACAAGTTATTATATGTCTCATGCCATGCTCATGCCGTCTCATGCCATCCCATGAAATTGATAGAGTGCACTCAGGACGACAACAACGGTGGTTTAAGATGTAGGTTAAATACAGTACATTTTCAACTTATTGTTTGCATGCATGCTGTACTTCATAGACAGTAAAGTTGTACTTACTTAGCAGAGTCAAAAAACGCAATGATGCTTGGGATCGCTGTACACGCCGTGTACAGTGACTTGTCACGTGTCGCCATCAACGTAGTTGGCCAACATAATGTAAGGAATTGCAGAAAAATAAATCATAAAAAATATGCATTCTTCTCAATTTCCTTAGTACGACGGGTATTAGGGCCAGACTAAGAGAAAAAAAAATTATTTTTATTTTTACGAGAATAAAGTCACAATATTATGAGATAAATGTAGTCCTTTTACCAGAACTATTCTCGTACTATTACGATTTTAGTCTCGTAACAATACGACTTTATTCTGGTAATATGACTTTATTTTTGTAATATTACGACTTTATGCTCATAATTTCTTTTATTTTTTCCTCTTAATATGGCCCTAATACTCCGTCGTACCTCAGCTCACTCCACCTATACTCGAGCCGAAAAAATTATAGGAAATTAAAATAATCGATTTAAGGATATTTGCTCGCAGGTTGCCTTTCCTTCTTCTTCCGTACCCGACGGTTAGGGATTTACATGCAGGTCTATGAGACAACCCCTTTCTCGTTGAAGACCAACGCGAAGGGGTACCCTCCTGCGTCAGGTATCGACGTGAGGGGCAGTTGACCAAGCGTCAAGCGTCTGACGAGTAGGGATGAGACCGTGTTGGTCCACTACAACTTGGCCCCTTGTTGGAGGTGTGTCTCTAGTTACATGCTTGTCTTGAGGAACAGTCAAAGGAGTGCCTCAACAACTATGGAGTACTGTAAAGATCCCAGCAGCATCGAAGAATCACTGCAAAAAAAGTGGCTATGCTAATTAGGTTACAAACAATTATCAAGCCCCAAAACTTCTTCACAACAGGATCGAGTAGGCTACAGGATGGAAGAAGAAAAAAAAAATCTGAAATAAAAAAAAAAAAATCACGAAAATTCCCCCATGTCGAAATGCAAGTGGTTGGACTACTATAACACACAAACAAATCATCCTTCTGGCGACTTTTTTTTGTCAAAAGCGACTAGCGACAAATCTAGCGACTTTTACTGGTGCAGCGGGTCCAAATTCACTCACAGGCGGTCAGTCTCTCAGTACCTCGCGCAGCAGTCCAGCCTGCAGTTGGAGCAGAGAGGAGACACACACACACACACCACTCCGCATCCAGGCTGCAAATGAATCACGATGCGCATGGCCGCGGGGTGTAAATGTACTGTATAATAATAAATAATAAATAATAGCCAGGTTTCAATTAACCGCAGGGTCCCCTTTAAACGACGGGTGCAGGTGTATATTTTGATAATTAACCGCAGGTTCCAAATAAATGCCGGGTCTAATTTATTTATTTTTTTTAATCAAGGAAGAAGACGTGACCACTGACACTGCATGTTTTTCTTCTTCACATATTGTGCTGCTTTCTGACGATCGCCATGGCTCCGGTGCAGCAAAACAATAAAAAGTACGACTTGAAATTCAAACTTAAATATGCAGAGGAAAACTCGGGACAAGCAGCCGCTAGATGTTTCTCTGTCGACCCCAAGAGAGTGAGAGATGGGCGAAAAAATCAAACTGAGCTTCAGCGTCTGTCCGAGGAGGACAGCAACAGGGCCAGGCTACCTGCTGGAGGGAGGAAGAAGGCTAGCAAGGAGCCTGAGATAAACATGCGGGAATGAGTTAATGCAAACGGGCACGCCACGAGAGAGTGTCCCGTAACATGATCAGGGCGAAACAAATGTACGCCACCGTGAGTGACAGCAGAGATGAGGAGTTTGCAGCGAGTGCTGGTTGGCGAAATCGTTTCCTCCGCCACAACAACTTCACTTGAGCAAGGATGCCAGAGAATTTTTTCATCCCGGATTTTTGTGAGGAAGGAATTAAATGCCTGTCCCAAAGTGCCGCCTGGTCCCAAATAAACGCCTGGTCTGTTAAGTGACTGAAACAAACAAAGGCCCCCGGCCATTATTTGGTATTTTACGGTATGATAACTCTCCCAGCCGGGGAGAGGGACATGCATCACAGTGCTCAGCTTTTTTGTTCTTCTTCCTTCATGGGCCCCTGACAGCGTCTGGGGATGGGGGGGGCCCCAACTGCAATGAACCAGCTTTGGGAGGGCCCAGCTTGCAAAAGTTTGAGAACCCCTGGCACAAAGGGACATTAAACAGTAGCCAGGTAATGGAAGCCTCTCTAGCAGAAGACCATACCAAGGACCTGAAAGATCTGGACCCTGGATAGATCCTCACCCTCTTCAGAGGAGCCTCAGGCTTTTTTTGGAACCTGGAGACACACAGCTTTACCAATCTGGCGTTCCGCAAAGGTAGGTGAAGAAAAGCTTTTCACATTAAGAAGCATGTGTCTTTGTAGCTCTGATAACACACAAGGGAAAGCCCTAGTGCAAGAGTTGTCATCTTAACAGGCGGGCGAGTGGGATTCTTCTCTCCTCCCAAAAAAGGAAGCAGAATGGAACATATGGAAATACTTTTAAAAGGCTCTTGAAGACCTACACATACAGAGGTGCAACATTCCAGCGGTGCGCCTCACTTATAAGATGAGTGCTGTTTCTCTGAGAACTATGGCTTAGCTCAATTGTATGGAGAGCGGTGGAAGCAAGTCCAGTGTCTTGCTGACATTTTCTGGAAGAGAGGAAGGAAGGAAGGCGTCTGCTACAGAAGCACAGGAAGTAGACAAAAGATTACTTACCGAAAGTCAGCCAGGCCCACAGAAATGAGTGGGACTGGTTGTTAAGGCATTGCCAAGCAATGACAAGAGCTTAAGTTGCAGATTGTGAAGAGGCTGGTCACAGAGATTGTAGTCCTTCTTTTAACAGCACTGTTTGTTGGAAATTTTTGTTTGGCCTAGTGGTTAAGCTAACCTCCATTAACATAATTCCAAGTGTGCCCCTTGACAACGATGCGCTTCTTGTAAAAGCCAATAAGAAGATGTTAACCTGAAGGAGGACAACTGTCTGATAAAGTTTGGACCAAGGACTCACTTTTGTCCAGCATATGGATTGCCACCCTCACTGCAGCCCCCATCACAAAACACTGTGGGGCCTTGTCACAGGTCCTTGGTCTTCCTCCTTGTGGCGTGGTGGAAAGGGGAGCTATGGTGTTGCAACAATGCCACCTGGGGTAATTTCACCCCCAGGAAATTCTACGCTAACTTTTAATAATCAAGGTCACACAGGTTTGATCATCCCACGGGGCGAGAGACGGTTTTCAAATTAAACAGAGTACTTTATTTAACAAATAGGTAAATCAGCAAATAGAATCAAAAGTTCACACACACACACACACCCCCACACAATAGTTACCAATAATGATAATAATAATAATAATAACAATAACAACAACACATAAAATTAGCACCCTGCGAGAGCAGTGATTAAAGGGCAGGGCTATAGTTTACAGGGCGGCAGGGGCAAACCAAAAGTAGGAAGGTCTATAAATTAAAACACCTGTGACACTGCACTCACACACACTGGACACTCGTGAAGGGGGGACGGGGACGGAATGAAAACAGCGGAATGCCCCTTAAACAGCTCAGAAGTGGGCAGCCTTATTAAAGAAGTGACCATGCGCTGAGGAGCCAGGCCCACGCCAAAAGCGGCCCAATTGACAAGCTCAGGATAGGACACGTTCATGAGGGAGCCACAACGGCTGAATATTAACAAACTGAGAGTCATCAAGGAGAGCCAAAGACATCCAACAATTAAGTAGAGCCAAAACAGCAGCATGGATCCCGGGAAAGATGGCTGAACACAGGCCAACCGTTCACCACGGCCTCTACAAGATAGGCACACAACTATAATTTAGTGCACATATATACATAATTAAAACCAACATTTCTAGAAAAATAAACTCATACATACCACTCTGTGAAGCTACAGTGACGCCCCAGAGCGACATAGGAATAATGGCTCATGCTGCGGGTCAATCACCCAGCTACACCAGAACACACAAAGAATATTAAGCTGGAACTGAACGACAGAGCTGCTGGAGGGCAGACAATTGTGGACTTGCTGAAAGGGACAGGTGAGTGCATCCAGGGAGAGCTTCTAGTAGCGATGCATCCCCCCACAGCCCCAGCAGCCGCTTGCGCTGCAAAGAGCGGAGATCGCGTCACCGAAATGCCCATTTTACACACACATGCACAACGGAAGACTAGCAGAGAGCATTACATGAATGAGGAGGATTGTACACCCTCAACGGCCACGCCAAACCACTGTGATGGACAAGCCACAGTGACCGGAGAGCAGCGGAGGAAAAAGGATGGGACAGGTGTGTCTGCACCTCTATGTAAGGGCGCATTGTGCCGCTCCTCAATAAGGAAGCCCAATAAGTTGGCACAGTGCCATATAGTGGCAGGGAGGGAGGTGAACTGTCACATCCTGTTCGACACAGAACTACCAGTCCGGGCCCAAGGAAGTAGTTTGCAGTCGGAAAACAGTCTCAGGGGGGTTTGCCTTATCCCCCTTGCCTGAGCTTTTCCAACTGCTTATCAGTACCCTCCAACGGCTCTGACCAACCAACCTTATTCCGCTGCAGCAGCTTTATCACCGCTGTGAACTCCCACAGCAATTTTCTTCTGAATGATTTCCTGTTGTCGACCCAGTCTGCTTCTGACCTACCTGTCTCGTCTGACCTGTCTTGCCCTGTACCTGAGTTTTGGCATTAAGCATCACTACCAACAATTCCTGGTATCCTGTATGCTGCAAATGGGGTAAAACACAACCTGTTACAGAGTGAGCTTTTTAAGTTAAAACGTTAGAAACATTTGATTTATCTCCATCCTGTATATAGAAAGTCTGCAGTGTTTAGTCTTAATGGCTACTGCCCTGTTGCTCTCACCCACATCCTGATAAAGTGCTGTGAGAAACTCCAGCACATCAAAAGACAAAACCCCAGCAGTATGCTTTCAGAAACAGATCCACAGAGGATGCCATATCTACTGCCCTTCACTCAGTCTTCACTCACCCAGAGAAAGGAAGAACAACTACACCAGATGAGCATTCAACACAATCTCACCCATAAAGCTGATTGGAAAAAAACAAAAACACTCTGGGCTTCAGTACAACACTCTGCAACTGAATATTGGACTTTCTCACAAGCAGACCCCAGAGTTCAGGTAGGTAGCTACACTTCCTGTATGTTAATGCTCAACACTGGAGCCCCCCAGCATTGTGTGGTCAGCTCTCTTATTCACACTGTACTCCCAGACATCAACAGAGTTCTTTTCTGAAGTATGCAGACAACACAACCTTCACTGGTGTGGTATAAAATAACCATAGTAAGTAGATGATTGTCAATATAATGTACCCACAATAAGTAGTTAGTGACTAATGATAACTGATAATAATGTTATGTGGCGAACGTAGGGAGGACACAAGACACAGTAATATCGAATTGCCTGTGTTCAAAGGGTAGGACTGCAACAACGCCACCTTGGGACTTTCACCCAAAGATTTAACTCTGTCAATTGATTTCAGGACACGCAAGTAAGGTCACTCATTAGGCATGAGACATGGTTCACAGTCAAATACACTTTTATTATTAAATATTAAAACAATGCAGCGCCCACAAATTGGTGTGGGGAAACTAGTGAAGGAAGGGGTCCAAACAAAATATCATAAGTCACCCGGGCACGTGACAATCACACTCTCACACACACACTTTGTGAATAACCAAAACTCCCAGGGAAGCACAGCACACAGGGAAGGAAGGGACACCCACCCAGGTCACCAGCACCGCCACCACCACCGCCGGCCTCTGCAAAGAAAAACGAACAACAAGAGAATAGTCACACAGTGAAACAAAACTAGTATAAAATGGAACTGGGCAAATTATAGTCAAACCAAACAATATATCTATTGCCCAGAATAAACCAACTATAAAGAAAAGAAAGCAAATGGCACAAATTACATGCAAACAAAAGTAAACACCACCTGCCCTGAACAAATGAATTACACTAGTTAATTAAATCAAATTAACCAAAAGGATATCAAAAGTCAAGACAGGTGGGGTAAAGAAAACAAATAAACAAAAACCAAGTTAAGGTGTCAAAATGAAACTAAACACATGGTCAAGAAGGCACACTTAAGATAGCAGTGACTTAGCAGCTGAACAGGTAATGCAGCAGCCAAAGCTGCAACACAGCAGCCGACAGAGCAGCGGCAGAGCGACAAAGCAGCAGCATGGATCGTTCGGCCCAATGGCTGTATCTCATCTAATAAGCACAAAATTAACACTATTAAAATGAGCCTACCATAACGGTTTCAAGTGCCGCAGTAAAACTACAACATACCTTTTGGGCGGATCGGATACACACAGACGGCGGTGAGAGAGGGAAAGACGCATGCGGCTACCGGCATTTACCTGCAACCATGCTAACGTTAGCTTAAAAATGTATCGACCAAGACCATGCAGACAGAGAGGACTCTTACCACCGCAACACAACGGGACCAGCGCACACCAAGCAGGGCACGTCAGCTCAGCCGCTCTGCAGCAAAACATACATGTGCTATAAGAACAAAAGGGTCAACACCTGGCAATGTGGTAAGGACGAGCAGCGTACAATCCTACCTGCCGACAGCCAAAACTTCCAGACCGGAAGTGACGCGTCAGACAGGAGCTCAAAGAGAAAGCACCAGGAAGAGCTGCCCTATTTATACTCCGTTCCGCCTACAATGGGTGGCTACCATTGGTGCTCAATTAATGACCAGATATGAAAGCATCCTGCTGCTACATTCATAATGATAAAAGTAAGAAATGAAGGGTAATCAAGTGTGAAGGAGATGCTGAAACATACTACTCTGGACCAGCTGAAATGTGCGTCTGCTGATTAAAACTAATGTTGTGTGATGATATAAAGTGTGACAGTAGCCTTTTTTAAACAGCCTCTCCGCATTTTCTCCGGAGCGCTGGTTCGCCAGTTCTCCGCCGATGGTGATTCACACAGAGCGAAGCATCTCCGCCTTCACGTTTGTAATTCACACAGAAAGCCGGCACTGCAGCTCCTAAAGAGGCGTGACGGTACACGTCATGTTGATGACGTTGGTGTTTCCCCAGGTGTTCCCCCGTTAATCCAAAACCCGCGGACAGTTTATAATCATATGGATGCTGTTATATTGTGTAGTGATTGAGATCCTGACCCACCAAACATCCTGGAAAGTGACAGAGTTAAGTTTTTCGCGCTAAATTACGTAATTATCCATAATCACCATCAGTAAACAGGACGCTGTCTGACTCCCTCACTCGCTGTTTTCTGGAGGACAGTTCACTGAAGTCTCGGTCCGGAGAGCTGGCGGTCGCGGTGATTTATTTTCATCACAAACACTCGGTGAGATAAAGTTTTTTGCAGTGACAAACGCTGTTTTTTGAGCAGAAATGTGAGGAAGAGTCGGTAGGACAGACAGGAGGACAGAAGCTTCTCCACATACAGCTGTGGTATTTGTTTTCCTCATTTAAGTTGCCAAAGACAGTTACAGTTACTACGTTGTATTGAGCGAGGGCGTGTCTGTCTGACAGTCTGATAACTACACAGGTCCTTCATTCAACTAAATACAGAGAAATGTCCCACAAAGCAACGTTACAGGACCAAACAAAAGTACACCGACGTCATCAACATGACGTGTACCGTCACGCCTCTTTAGGAGCCGCAGTGCCGGCTTTCTGTGTGAATTACACACGTGAAGGCGGAGATGCTTCGCTCTGTGTGAATCACCATCGGCGGAGAATTGCCGAACCACCGCTCCGGAGATAATGCGGAGAGGCTGTTTAAAAACGGCTACTGGGACGGCTCACCAATAATGCGGCCCTGATACTACCTCCAGAGGCGGTTAAACTGGTTTTTGGGAGAGACAGACTTTTTTTGTGTTTTCCGAAATCCACCTTTTGTCAACCATATCCGTCAGGACTTCTTCTTCAAGGGTTATATAGGATTCTGACGACATCGGACAAAAAGATATGGATTTCAGATGGATGCACTGAAATCCCATTACGCCACTTCTTCTTGCAAACTCCCCAGCCCGTCTGCATTGCTCCACCTCACATAAAACTTCATGTTTGTCTCCCCATGTACATTTTTGTACATGAATTGGTGCAGTTGGCCCAGAAAAGGTTCTTTGGACAGCGAATATCCCATTCTTTCTGTCTATGCATCGGGATGGAAGATGGTGACTTGATGTTATGTCAACACTTGATGATGTGTGACGTCTTCGAATGTGTACTTTTATGTTTTTTATTAACAATTAAATTACAAAAAGTACATGTGGTTTTCTGGGGCCTTGATTTGAAAACTTTTAGATTGCTGCTATTAGGAAGAGTGAAATTGCTGGGTAGGAGGTTTTGCTGGCAGCAGCAGGGGCACGAGGGGCAGCAGGGGTGGAGGAGCCTGCAGAGGGGGAGGGGCATCAGGGATTGAGGAGGCTGCAGAGGTATGAGGGGCAGCAGACGTTGAGGAGGCTGCAGAGGTACGAGGGGCAGCAGAGTTTGAGGAGGCTGCAGAGGTACGAGGGGCAGCAGAGGTTGAGGAGCCTGCAGAGGTACGAGGGGCAGCAGAGGTTGAGGAGGCTGCATAGGTACGAGGAGCCTGCAGAGGTTGAGGAGCCTGCAGAGGCCCAAGGGTCAGCAGGGGTTGAGGAGGCTGCAGAGGTACGAGGGGCAGCAGAGGTTGAGGAAGCTGCAGAGGTACGAGGAGCCTGCAGAGGTTGAGGAGCCTGCAGAGGCCCAAGGGTCAGCAGGGGTTGAGGAGGCTGCAAAAGTATGAGGGGGTGCAGAGGTTGAGGAGGCTGCAGAGGTATGAGGGGCAGCAGGGGTTGAGGAGGCTGCAGAGGTACGAGGGGCAGCAGAGGTTGAGGAGGCTGCAGAGGTACGAGGGGCAGCAGAGGTTGAGGAGGCTGCATAGGTACGAGGAGCCTGCAGAGGTTGAGGAGCCTGCAGAGGCCCAAGGGTCAGCAGGGGTTGAGGAGGCTGCAGAGGTACGAGGGGCAGCAGAGGTTGAGGAAGCTGCAGAGGTACGAGGAGCCTGCAGAGGTTGAGGAGCCTGCAGAGGCCCAAGGGTCAGCAGGGGTTGAGGAGGCTGCAGAAGTATGAGGGGCAGCAGAGGTTGAGGAGGCTGCAGAGGTATGAGGGGCAGCAGGGGTTGAGGAGCCTGCAGAGGCCCAAGGGTCAGCAGGGGTTGAGGAGCCTGCAGAGGCCCAAGGGTCAGCAGGGGTTGAGGAGGCTGCAGAGGTATGAGGGGCAGCAGAGGTAGAGGACGCAGCAGAGGCACGAGGGGCAGCAGAAATAGAGGAGGCTGCAGAGGTACGAGGGGCAGCAGAGGTTGAGGAGGCTGCAGAGGTATGAGAGGCAGCAGGGGTTGAGGAGGCTGCAGAGGTACGAGGGGCAGAAGAGGTAGAGGACGCAGCAGAGGCACGAGGGGCAGCAGATATAGAGGAGGCTGCAGAGGCACGAGAGGCAGCAGGGGTTGAGGAGGCTGCAGAGGTATGAGAGGCAGCAGGAGTTGAGGAGGCTGTAGAGGTACGAGAGGCAGCAGGGGTTGAGGAGGCTGCAGAGGTACGAGGGGCAGCAGAGATAGAGGAGGCTGCAGAGGCACGAGATGCAGCAGGGGTTGAGGAGGCTGCAGAGGTACGAGGGGCAGCAGAGGTAGAGGACGCAGCAGTGGCACAAGGGGCAGCAGGGGTTGAGGAGGCTGCAGAGGTAAGAAGGGGCAGCAGGGGTTGAGGAGGCTGCAGAGGTACGAGGGGCAGCAGGGGTTGAGGAGCCTGCAGAGGTACGAGAGGCAGCAGGAGTTGAGGAGGCTGCAGAGGTACGAGGGGCAGCAGGAGTTGAGGAGCCTGCAGAGGTACGAGAAGCAGCAGGGGTTGAGGAGCCTGCAGAGGTACGAGAAGCAGCAGGGGTTGAGGAGGCTGCAGAGGTACGAGAGGCAGCAGGAGTTGAGGAGCCTGCAGAGGTACGAGAAGCAGCAGGGGTTGAGGAGCCTGCAGAGGTACGAGAGGCAGCAGGGGTTGAGGAGCCTGCAGAGGTACGAGAAGCAGCAGAGGTAGAGGACGCAGCAGAGGCACGAGGGGCAGCGGGGGTTGAGGAGCCTGCAGTATAGATGGAAGATGGAGAGACAAAGCAAACATATTTCAAATGAAAACTGTGAGAAATCAAGTTACATATAAATGTTAAAAATCTAAACAAAAGAATACCTAAAGCAGAGACATGGCTGCAGGTCTGAACATGGCTAATGAGGAAGCCTTGTCTTGTGACTGTACGGCCACAATGGCAGCAATGGTAGTGTGGAGATTTTACACAACCTTGCAGACGCCGGTACATTTTAAAACCTACAAGCAAACAAAAAGAAATTACATTTACAAACAATTTGTGCTAAAATGAGAAGCTGATATGATGTTCACCCTTACAACATTGATGCACACGTTAGAATAAACTCCTTACCTGAAATAAAGATGAAATTTACAACATTTCACAACACCTGCATGGACTTCTCTAGATTTGAAATTAAAACATACCTCCATGTCGAACAGCTGCCTTTTCATGCGTTTGCAGATGCGCCGCAATATATGAAAACTAGCGAGTTTTTAAACAGATAACACATGTGTGTTTTCCATCTTCAAAAACTGGCAAAAGTACTTCATGATCTCCATCCATGCAGATGGTTGGATGGAGCTGAAAGCAAACATAAGTGGGTTGTTTTTTTTTTGTTTCATCATGTCCTCAGTTTCATCAAATAATTTCTGTTACTCTAAACCTGTTGTTGATGGTACATGGTTAAACACTCAGTAGAAACCCACACACGTGGCCTTCACTGCATTTGTTCTTGTTTGTTCTTTATACACAATATATATTACATACTATTATATTATCTTTATTGACAGACCCGAGGTCCAGATATAAAAGACACACACAATAAACCGACAAACAAAAGATTACACATAGGTAGACATGTGTGCTCAATGGTTAAAAAACATACACATGTTGGTTCCAGTATTTCCAATCCTCCTTAGTTCTAGCTATCATGACAACACTCTTTTTGGGATTAAATTTGATGTCAATCTGCACAACATACTTCGTACAAACTCTGAGCAGTTGCTGTAAGCCGGCACTACATGGTGACATAATGATTAAATTATCAGCATACATTAAATATTTAATAAGTTGATTCCCCACCATACATCCAGTCTTACACTCTTCTAATTCTCTAGACAAACCATGCATATACAGGTTAAAAAGGACATTCCGCCTTGTCTGACCACATTGGTAACAGGGAATGGGTTTGATATTGTTTTGCCCCATCTAACTTGCATGGTTTGGAGTGAGTACCAATAATGCAGTATTTAGTATACTGGTAGAGTGGCTGTTGTTTAACCATCTTTGTTATTACGACCATGTCTTTGCTATGGCCTGTTTATCTATCCAGGGTGATGTGCATTCATTAAGTAACTTTAACTTTTGTGATCGTAGAAACTGTGTAGGTTTGTGTTTGACTGTAAATTTGAACAACAACCTCAAACAAACTAATCACGGCCCAACACAAATGCTTGTGGACAAGCTCTCCATAATACTAATATGGCACATGAATGTCACAGTCGAGCTGGTAATCATAATCAAAGTTACCGGTTTAATGTCATTACTCATTTTAAATTGCTGCACTAGACCACGCTAAAAGTAATGTTTTTGAATTAGCGGGTTAATATTACAGCGGAGTCACAATTTCCAAGTTATTACTGGCTACATTACAACAGCCGCAATTTCTAGCTTAGATTTATCTACTTGTGTCAACCTTCTAGGATCATTTAGAATAGAAATATATACATATACGTTGCATGTAATTTACCAAACAGGCAAGTAAATAATTTCCCATTCTGGGATCAATAAAGTAATTCTATTCTAAGTAACCCCCTCTGAAGCTATCTTGCTAACGTTACCTTGTTTGGTTCAGTTTCCACAACAACGGGCTAGCCTCGTTCTGTCTGCCCAATAATGTTTAATACTGTGGATAAAATATATAGCTTACTTGCTTAGTTCATCGCCCCGGGTAATAATATAACTATGTGCAGCAACTGTATACGTGTGTTACATTAACTAAATAAAATATAAGGACACTTACAGTCTGGATACGATCCGTCATTTTTTGTTTTTGAGACATCTCTTCATCTCTTGCGCATTTCCTTTGTTCTGTTCTTGTTTTTGGCGGGTCTCATTCTAAATCTCGTGTGGTTCTACGTGATTTACACAACTACAGGTTATGCCCACTACAGGTTACGCCCCTCTCTTGCAGGCTGCAGACAGACCCGTCTCCCTGACCCAGCCCCCAACGGACCAAAACTCTGTTGGCCGTTGCGAATAAACTTTTTTCCCCCCTTTCTTTTTCTTTTTGTCATGGCCCACCGGGGAAATCCCCGGTGTCCCCTTACGCCAGTCCGCCCTTGTTTCCTACAACATCCAAATGCAGTTGAAAGAGAAGACAAGTTTTATAGTGAACAGGTTGTGTGATAGGCATCTCAAGGATAACACCTCTTAACACAGGTCTAAGTCCGGAATTTCAACTGTACAGAGGAGACTTTGAGCTGCAGGTTTGAAAGGTCACGTGTCAGTAAGAAGCCATTGCTAAGTTGGCAATAAATGAAAAGAGCCTTGCCTGGGCCATGAAGCACTGCCATGGGGTTCTTGAAGACTAGAAAGAAGGTCTTATTGATTGATGACTCTCATGCAGGGTACACCACTGAGGCGGCGAAAGGATAGTTTCTTAGTCTGTGATAGGTGGAAAATATTCAAACTAATTCAGTAACTCTTAACTTGGTAGAATAGACTAAACAGCTAACTGTATACTTCTTTAACAATATGTTACTAATAATAAGCCATACAAACAATAACAGCCTCCCATTAGCGAGGTCTTGACTGGCTACTCAACTATCACAAAGTTTGGTTTTAGGGGCTTTGTTTTCTGCACACTTTAAAATCCATTTACTTGCTTTAGATGCAGCTGCAGGCCAGGAGAAAGGTAATGTTTCATAAGTTTCCATCACACAGCTCGGATGGCACTGATTTCGAAAGAGACTACAAACCAGCAGCATTTTAGTGATTCATTTCATACAGTTTAACTTTATTTGAGGTCTGATAAAAATGACTTTAAAACCGCATTTCAAGTGTGTAACCTATCGACACTTAAGAGGTCCCTAATGACAAAAAATGTCAGCTTCCCAAAAACTGCTGTAAAAATATTATATATTAATGTTTCCATTTTAAACAAGTCAGTCTTTTAAACTGCTTCAGCCTGAAATATACATATCAAATATTACTTATATTTTGGGGATTTTAACCCTTTAAAGGCTAGTATGTTTACATATATCCATGGTTTTTTTATTGAAAAAAATAAAAATAAAAAAATGGGCCCAGAGATGGATCAAAGATTGGCAGCAACATTGATTTTGATGCTTTGTTATTTTTTTTGCAGTGTCAGACGCCACAGTTTTTAATTGAACAAACTCCCAAAATGCATTAATACACCATTATTTTTTCTGAGAGAGTGTACGTGTCTGGGTGTGAGAGTACAAGCTCAGGGGGAGCAGAGGCTGCATTCGACAGACTGTGGTGCAGTACATCCACATATCCCAAACTTTGTGGAGGGCAGCCAGCTGGTCATCACAGCGTAGGGGTCAGGATAGCTTGTCGTCGAACTGCAGTGTTCAGCTGATGTGGTGAAACCTTGTGTGGGACATCATAACCCGGAAAATTCTCCTTTCTGATTTCTTACTCCAGAGGCTGAGGGTTGATTAATTCTTTGACCTGTAAACGTAGGCCAAAATGAGCAGCCCCACGTAAGCCTGCAGGTCCTCTATGTCCACATCTCACCAGTCTGGGATTGAGCGTCTTCCATGCAGGTTTGTCATGGCTACAATATATTGCAGGATTTCCTCCATCAGCAGCAGTTCAAAGCTGGATGTCGGGTCACGGCATTGTAGTGTGTAGGTCCCGGGGTCAAATCACTGGCTGCTGGGACGTAGTGGAGCATCACAGTGTTTGTGAGAGACCAGAATATTTTTTGATTTTTTGATTTTTTGATTAAATACCCTAACGCCAGAGTTTTTTTTTTTTCTCTCTTTTCGATGCATCGCTGTGAGTAAATGAGCAATACCTGAGATTTAATAAGAGGGAAACGCAAGTATTGCACAATTGATGCGCACTAGGAGAGCCGCCACATGTGAACGCCAAACAATGAGCCAACTTTCCAACGCTGCTCTTGACTGCAAAGACTCTGAATCACTTGCAAAATTCATTGAAACTGTGCTGTCCAAGCACTTTCAAGAAGCGGATGATGTTGCTAAAGAATGATTTAGTCGGCTCGAGAAAAAAGTCGACACTATGCAGTCTACTCTAAAATCACTGCATACCGCTGAGGGGAAGATTGAATCCTGTGTGCAGAAGCTCAAGACAGATTGTGCGCAAAATCAGACTTAGCTGACCAAATACGAGGACAAACTTGTCCAGATTGAAGATCCAACACGTAGAGATAATATACTCTTGATAAATCTCAAGGAGGGAATTGAAACATCTAACGCCAGCCAGGCAATATCTGTTTGCCAATCTCTCAAAATGGTTTCCTGCGCTGGCTGATCAACCTCCAGAAATAATGCGTGCGCACAGGGCTGGTGTGCCGAGAGATGCTCCTTCAAAACCCCGACCACTAATCTTAAAGTGTTTGAGATTCACTGACCGGGACAGAATCCTCAACGAGTCTAGAAGGCATCCAGTCACGGTAGCTGGTCATCAGATAAAATTTGCGCCAGACTACAGTGAGGCTACATCCAAAAGGCACAAGCCCTGCTACGCGGTCCTGAACAGGGCGCGTCAGGCCGGCTTCCAGGCTTTCTTGCTTTACCCAGCGAGGATCTCTCTAAACCGGGGCGGTGAACGCTACATGCTCGAGGATGTTGCCCAAGCCTCAGCCTTTCTGGATTCCAAGGCCGCAAAAGGATCAACTGGTGTGGAGTAAACCTGGATAAAAGGGACTGGTGACGTGCGCCTTGACGCAGCGGTAACACTGTTGCTGGATTTCTCGCTTAAACTACTGATCTGACCTAATTTTGTCACACAAAGTGTAGACAACAATAAGGCGGAATAACTATAGACAATACACAAAGGTCAGCATTTTGTTTGTTTGTTTATTATTTTTTCCTTTTATTTACATATTTGGGAAGCGTTAGGTGACAGTGACTGTTCTCATGGACAGCCGAGGAGAACAGATTATGGACGATATCCCTATTTTGTCCTATGTGTGGCACCTTCTATGTATGTGTGGGAGTGGGTGCGAGGGAGGACGGGAGGGGAAAAGAGAGGAGGGATAGGTGGGAGAATGGAAACTAAGAAGGCCATTTTTCGTTGTATCGATATGTACTTGGCAATGACAAGAAGAAATATATATGCTTTCTTGTTTTACACTTGATCTCTAGGTTAGTCTAATGAATAGCACAAAATTAAGAATTATATCCTGGAATGTGAACGGAACAAATAATCAGGTTAAATGTGGTAAAATATTAAAGCATTTAAAAAGATTCTCCCCAGATATCATCTTTCTCCAAGAAACACATAGAGAAACTTGGTCATCTAAAAAGAGAATGGGTAGGTGAGGTACTTGGTGCTGGACAATCTTCAAAGAGAGCTGGTGTTGCTGTTTTATTTAATAAGAAATTAAACCTCACAGTCAACAATGTATTAAGTGACCCTTTCTGGAGATATATTCTTATTAATGTTTCTGTGGAATCAAACAACTTTACTCTAGTAAATGTATACGCACCTAATGAAGACTGTCCAGGTTTCTTCAGCGCAATCGAGAGTAAATTAGTAGGTTTTTGTGACTCAACAATTATATTAGGGGGAGATCTAAATTTAACATTAAATCCACAGGGTGATAAGAGCGACCAAAAAAATTTGTATTTACGTTATCCAAGTTAATGCATGCTGTTGGGCTTGTTGATATCTGGAGAATACTACACAGAGATGTAAGAGATTATACTTTTTACTCGCACAGGCATCAAACCTTCTCTCAAGGACTGACCTGTTCCTAATTTCTCAAGACATTGTTAAAAATGTGACACAAAGCTTAATACATCCAATAGTGATTTCTGACCATAGTCCTATTCAGATTGACCTTGAATTAAAATCAGCACCAGTGTGTTTTAAACAGTGGAAGGTCAATGATTCTCTGTTCAGAGATCCAGAAATTAAGAAACAAATAAGTGAATACATTCATACATTTATAGATTTTAACAAAAACTCCATTAATGATTTGCCAATGATATGGGAAGCATTAAAATGTTGCCTCAGAGGGGAGCTAATTAAGATCGGTAGCTTCAAGAAGAAGATACAGCAGCAAGAGGAAAGCAAATTGTTAACAAAAATTAAGCTGTTACAAAGTTCACTGTCAAACGAATACAAGACTGAAATATGGACGGAACTGTGCAAACTAAAAATGAAATATGATGACATTATAGGAGAAAAAATTGAATATAAACTAAAGAGAGCAAAATGAAATGATTATGAAAGTGGGGAAAAGGCAGAAAAGCTGTTAGCCTCAAGACTGAAAAAAACAAATGACAAAAAATAAAATTTCTAGTATCAGATTACTTAATGACTCGATATCCTCCGATCCAGATCAAATAGACAAAACTTTTATTGAATTTTACAAAAACCTTTATGAGTCTGAAGGTGATGATAACCCTGAGTCAAAGTTAAAAGTTTTTTAATAATGTAAAGCTTCCCTCCTTAACAGAAGAGGAAAAACACAAATTAGAACAACTCATAATTCTATCTGAAATAAATCAGGCCATAAATTATTTTGCTAAAAATAAATCTCCAGGGCCTGATGGTTATAATGCAGAGTTCTATCAGGAGTTCAGTGGGGATCTGTCACCCCTCCTTTTGCAGATGTATCAAGCATCATATGAAAACGTCAGTTTGTCACCGTTATTTAATCATTCACATATTACATTAATCAATAAAAAAGGTAAAGATCCTCTCTTGTGAAAGAACTATCGTCCAATATCTGTAGCCAACCTGGATAACAAAATCCTGGCTAAAGTTCTTGCAGCAAGATTATTTAAGGTAATTGGAAAGCTGATACATAGTGACCAAACTGGTTTCATGAAGAAACGATACTCATCTGATAATACAAGGAAATTATTTAATATTATACAACATTCAAAAAACCTTCCTCTGTCAGCTGCACTGTGTACTATTGACGCTGAAAAAGCATTTGACCGCACTGAATGGCATATCAAAGGCATATATATTGGAAGTCAAACATATAAAATATCACTGTACTGTGATAACATAATTTTGTATTTAACAGATGTAGAATCCTCTCTTCTTCATCTCACACAGATCATTACTCAGTACGGCTGTCTGTCAGGATATAAAGTAAATTGGGAGAAATGTGAATTGATGCCCTTAAATAAAACTTGTACTATCACATGTGTACGGAATACCAAAATAAAATGGAAACAAACAGAATTAACATATCTGGGACTAAAAATTACATCAAGTATCTATCAAACAAGAGATATTAATCTCACTCAAACCTATAACAAAATAAGAGCAAATATTGATCGCTGGTCAAGCCTTCCAATATCTCTGTGGGGTTGAGTAAATATTGTAAAAATGAATATCCTCCCTACTGTCAACTACATCTTGAGAGTGCTGCCCACTATCATACAAAAAGCCTGGTTTGATGACTTGCATAAAGCAATCTCAGCATTTATTTGGCATGGTAAAAAGGCGCGATGCTCATACTTGAGGATCTCTAATCCATACAAAAAAGGTGGTTTGCAGCTCCCTAACTTTTTTCATTATTATTTATCATTTGGTTGTCAGCAAGTAAATATGAAGTCATCAGTCATAATCACCAGCAAGATGGCCGCGTGAGCGTGTTGGCGTGTTGGCGTGTTGATGCTCTCAAACTTTTGAACAAACTTTTACAAAACCCGTGATTTATCGGTCGGAACTGACCTTTACTAGGATTGTGAGGTTTACACCTTCGCATTGTGGCGTGAAGTGCCTCATTTTGGACAAAATTATGGGGGATCACGATAAACAAGATAAACAAGATAAACAAGAGCGAAGCTCCAGAAACAGCAACAAGAATGAGAGCGAGTGTTACAGCAGTGCTGTGGTAATGAAAGAACTGAAAGCGATTAACTCAAGACTGGACTGCATGCAGATTGACATGGAAAAGCAAGTCAATTCTAGAATTAATAGCATGGAAACGCAAGTAAATTCTAGAGTTGATAAGTTGCGTGGATCGATGGAGAAGATAATGGCTGAAAATCAGAGCGTTGTCCTGAAAGAGATAGAGAAGGCCTCAAACGGCATGAAGACAAATCTGGACACTGAGGTGGGAATTCTGTGTGCACGAATGGAAAAGATGTAGCAGAAAATATCTGAGAAAGAGGCGAAGAAGAAGAGCTTTGATCCAGATGTCTCCCTGATCGTTGTGGGGCTTCCTCAATCAGAAGGAGAGGATTTAATGGCTAAAGTGAACGACCTGTTGCATGTCGGCCTTGGATGTGACACTGTGCTCTGTCCCGCTGCTGTGGAGCGGGTGCGGACGCGTGGAGACCGACCGGGGCTTGTTAAAGTGGAGCTTAGCTCGGTTCAGGAGAAAGTGACCGTGTTGTGCAGAAAATCAAAGCTTAAAGATAACGACAGCTTCAATAAAGTCTGTGTCATCAGCGAAATCACATGCCAAACGACTGATGGAACTTAACTTTAGAACTTTGATCCGTGAAACTGTAGTCGGGAAGGACTTTTACTTGGCAGCTAATGGTTGCATGGTGAAGCGGACGTAGTCGCCTCGGTGTGCAGCGAGAGAGGGATTGTCTGCTGACGGTGCTTATTGAGAGGGGCTTGCCCAGCCTGCCAGGTTTGTTAATGAACAGTTTTTGTTAGCCCATTGGAATGTTAATGGGTGGACGCTGTCAAACTGTGAACTCAGGACATTGTTACTTAAATCCTTAGACCCTGATTTAATTTCTCTGAATGAAACTCACTTATGCAGTGATACACTGGACTTAGATGGATTCACCTGATTTGGACATAATCGTATTGCCCACAAGATAGCTGTTAAAGCCTCTGGTGGAGTGGGATTCTTGGTTAAAAATGCTCTGTTGGAACGGTATTCAGTTGGTATTGTTGATGAAACATTTGATGGAATATTTTGCTTACGCTTTGTGCATAGAGAGTTGCAATATTCTTTCATTTTAATTTCATGTTACCTGTCCCCAGGAATGCAGATCTCTATTTTGGTCATTTATTGGCGTTGCTATATACTGTTACCAACAAGGTGGATTCAATTTATATCTGTGGTGATGTTAACAGCCGAACTGGGGTTCTAAAGGACTATGTGGAAGGAGATGATATTTCTCCTCAATAGTTTTGGACACGAATGTAAATAAACATGGTCATACCTTTATGGAATTTTTGAAGGACTCTAAATGTTGTATACTTAACAGGAGGTTAAATCCTGAAAATGATAACTTTACTTCTATTTCTGTAAGGGGCAAAGCTGTTGTTGATTACATAGTGACATCTCATGCTGATATGAAAACATGTCTTGGATTTAATGTTTCTCCCTGACCATTCAGTTCTTTGTTTACGTTTTCAAGTGGGAGAGGTATTTAACCCTCTGGCCTTGTTCGTTTTTACTACCCTCTCAGCTTGTTCGTGGCCAAAAATGGCCACCAACAGATTGAGTCTGTAATTTTTGGGATGTTGTATGTTTTTTGATGCTTTTACTGCATAAAATGTTTAATTAATATCAGTTCTTGTCATAAGTACAAAAAATTAATTCATTTTTAATTTTTTAACCCCTCAAATGCCAATTTGTTTGCACAATGCGCTTGTTGGAAAACTACCACAAAAATGATCACTGCCTTTCTTCTCAGTGCTACCGGTTTATCTTGTATTATCAATAACACAGTCTGAGATATGTAACTGATTAACACCAACATTGATTATAATGCATTGTTATTTTTGTGCAGGGAAGGCAAAGTAGAAAAAAACTCCCTCTCAGCTTGTTCGTGGCCAAAAGTGTCCACCTCCTGTTTACATTTTCAAAATGCTATAAAACTAATATATATATTGAAAAAATTCTATTTTTTTTTACCAGTTTTTTAAATTTGCATCAGTCCTTGTCATGAAAACTAAAATTTTATTCAAATTCTGAATTTTAACCCTTTAAATGCCTGTTAGATAACATAATTCTGATGATTTATAAGGCAGAATAGCATTAAATCACCATGTTTTTACAAAATAATACATGCTACCTGAATTATTCTTCAACCATCATTGCAGCAAATGTGTGTCAATAATAAGCAATATCAATGATTTTCATGCTTCATTAGTTTTTTGTGCAGTGGCAGAAAAAACATAAAAACTCCCTCTTAGCTTATGCATGGCCAAAAGTGTCCACCTCCTGTTTGCTTACAAAATGCTATATACAAACACTATATACTGAAAATATTTGCTCCTTTTTTCAAATTTGAAATCAGTCCTGATCATGAAATCCAAAATTTTAATCAATTCCAGAATTAACCGGGGTGTTTTCCCATGTAAATCTCCATGCTCCAGGCATAGGAGGTTGCCACATCACAGGTGAACCAGATTTTAATGCCATACTTTGCAGGCTTGTTGGGAATATATTGTAGATGTCAGTGGTGTGCATGGGGGGGGGGTGGGCAGTGGCCTAATTGTTGGAAAATGCACACTAAAGTGCCCTTTTGGGTGCCAAAATGCTTGCTAAAGTGCCCTCTTGGGAGCCAAAATGCGCGCTGAAGCACTATCTTGGGAGCCAAAACGCGCGTTGAAGCGCCCTCTTGGGAGCCAAAAAGTGCGTTAAAGTGCACTCTTGATTGGCAAAACACAACAAACTGCCCCCTTGGCTGGTTAAAACATGATAAACTGCCCTCTTGGGTGACAAAATCAGGCACTAAAGTGCCCTCCTCGGAGCCAAAACGCACGCTGCTGTGCCCTCTTCAGTCGCAAGAACTTGCTGTATGTGCCCTTTTTTTGCCTTTCGCCCCTGCCTTTCAAAAGGTCTGTGCACGCAACTGGATGAAGTCCACAATGACCTATGAATGCAACATGCTGCTCGTCAACGCACACACATCAACCCCTGGATTAAATAAGAGGGGGAGGCAAGCAACCTACTTTTCCCACAGGATGCGAAATGCAGCGAGTTTGTCATTCCTGAAGCGTCCTAAGTGGGAGAGCCTGTCATCAAAGCAGATGTTAGCGCTGATCTGAGTGAAGCTGTAGAGGGGCATCGTGGCACAAAACGTGGCCCGTCCTGTCTTGGCATCCCACATGCCACGTGTTGCTTCATGTCTTGAGCGGTAGACGCCAGCCAGAATCAGAATCCCAATGTAGACTCTCATCTCCACTTCATCCACATTCTTCCAATCCTCACACCTTCGCCTTCCATGCAGGTTTGTGTTGGTGCACAGCAGCTGAATGATCTCCTCTGTAATAAAATGGTCAAATGCAGAACTCAGGTTGCTGATATGGGCAACTGCATACAGGGTGGGCCCTGGGGTGAAACCAGTGGATACTGGATTGTGGTGCAGGGTCTCTTCAGCAGTGGGAAACCACATTATTTTCCCATGACGAGACATCCACTCACCCACCAGCCCCTCTGTCTCTGCCATCAGCTGATCGGCCTCCATCGCTGTGTCTGCACCGTCCTCTTCTCCTGAGGAAGAGGAACCAGGCACTGGCTGGAAGTCGTCATCAGTGGTGTTGCTGTCATCCTCTGAGGAAGGTGTCCCATCATCTTCAGGAGAGGACGTGTCCTCATCTTGGGTAGAAGATTTCTCCTCCTCAACCGCAGAGGATTTCTCTCCATCTTTACTCTCTGAGCCAATCACATACTCAAGTGCTTCAGTCAGGGCATATGACCTTCTCGCCATCCTACAGATAAAGAAGGATCTGGGAGCTGATAGGCTCACTTATAGCATTAGTACTGACTGCACCTGCAAAAACTCCAGGACAGATTTATAAACAGTGTCAGACTTTGTTTTTGTTTCCCCAGAAGCCAGAGGTCAAGATGACCTGTGATCCTTTTTTTGGAGAGCAGCTATTTGAGAATGTAAAGGCTATTGTGTAGTTGTGTGTGGCATTTTTTTATGAAAAGATCAAAGTTACAGGTGTTTTCAACCTGTGCATCACAGCCAGGTTTGCCTTGGAAACTCAAAGCTCAATAACCTGTACCAAGAGTAATTCACCAAAACTTGTATGGTATGATACACTGTAATTTATGTCACTTTATCTTGCTAATACTACATTTTTTTTTTCATGCACAAACACACATCATTACCTGACATCCTTAGGATCACACCTATGTCAAAATTGTGTCATTCATTTGTTGTGCGAGTGTGAGTGTGAGTGCAGGAAGCCATCATACGCCCCTAGTGGAAACTAAGAATATTAACTGAAATTGCTCCCTTGCCCAAAAATGGACAAATGACACAATCTGGTAAAAAACATTAAAAACTAAAATTTTCAAGTGTTGAGTTTAGAATGAAAGCCATTTTACCTAAATTATATGATTTTATACTGTAAATCACAAGGAATTAAAAAATGTGGTTTTAATGGGTTTCAATTGGCCAAAAGTGTCCACGATAGAGCATAAGGTACAATTGTAGATACACAGTATAATATTGACATATTTAAAGAGCAGGTTTTGAAAATTGAAAGATCAGCCAAAAATCCAGACCCTTGGGAAATATCATTCCATATGCATTAACACAGCTAAAATGATCAACAAAACGGAAGTGAGGTGGACACAAATGGCCAGCATAGAGTCCAGAGGGTTAATACTCAGAATAATGTTGACTGTCCACAGCATGCAAAAAGACGAGACAGGAATTATCCTGGTGATTTTCTCTCTTCTGAGAGGTGTCGTAGGGCCCTACTGGAGGTAATAGGTCAATTACAGATTGTACAGGAAAATCAGGAACAGATGGACCAGTGTTACACCAATCTCTGTAATCTTTTGCATGATGAGATGGAGAAATATTGTCCTGTAAAAAAATGGGTTCTCCAAAGAAATATTACATAACTAAACAACCATATTGGAATAATGATTTAAATGAGTTATGGTCGAAGTTGTGTTCTGCAGAGAGAACGTTTCTTAAATGTGGTCTCGGGGAACCCTGGAAGAGGAGGGTCCTTGCATAGTGAATTCAAGCAATGCCAGGTTAACTTCACTTTGCCCTTGCCCTGATGAAGGCCTTTTAGGCTGAAATGCGTTGGCATGTTTTTATTAGACTAGCCATGTACCAATAAAGGCTTTTTATCATTACTTTCTTGAGTGCCTCAAAATTATTATTTTTTTCTTCAAAATGCCAGGTTAACTTTGATAGAAAGCTCAGGTTCTTTAAAAGGAGGTTTAATAGAGGCCAAGCCCTCAAGTTAGAACAATTACAAACTGGTAACCCTCAGCAATTCTGGAGGGAAATACATAAGTTAGGACCAAAAAAGAAAACGTTAATACCCATGGAGATTTTAATGGAAAGCGGTGGATCTTCTTCACCTTCACCTTCGTCTGGTCAAATATTAAAAAAGTGGGAAAAAGATTATAGTGACTTATATGCTTATAGTAGTTCCACTTTATTTGATGATCATTTCTTAGAAGAAGCTTGTAGTGTAAAACTTGAGATGGGAACTGGGATGAATACTGTATACTATCAAAATGATATACTGAACAGTGAGATTACATTAGATGAGGTACTTAAAGTGCTAGACAAAGCCAAAGAAAATAAAGCCGTAGGCATTGAAGACCTCCCTAATGAGGTACTTAAAAGCCCTAACTTGTGTAATGTCCTACATTGTTTGTGTCACATATGTTTTCAAAATGGTATTATCCCATCTGAGTGGAATAGATCAATTATCAAACCCATCCCAAAATCTATAAAAGATGACCCTAGAGTCCCATTAAATTATCAAGGGATTAGTTTGATGTCTTGGACACTCGGGTGAAGAGAGGGGCTGAGCTGTCAACTGATCACCACCTGGTGGTGAGTTGGATCCGCTGGCGGGGGAGGAAGCCGGACAGACCTGGCAGACCCAAACGTATCGTGAGGGAATGCTGGGAACGTCTGGCAGAACCCTCTGCCAGGGAGATCTTTAACTCCCACCTCCGGGAGAGCTTTGACCAGATCCCGAGGGAGGCTGGGGACATTGAGTCCGAATGGACCATGTTCTCCACTTCCATTGTTGACGCGGCTGTCCGGAGCTGTGGCCGTAAGGTCTCCGGTGCCTGTCGCGGCGGCAATCCCCGAACCCGGTGGTGGACCCCGGAAGTAAGGGTTGCTGTCAAGCTGAAGAAGGAGTCCTACCGAGCCTGGCTGGCCCGGGGGACTCCTGAGGCAGCTGACGGGTACCGGCAGGCCAAGCGTGCGGCAGCACGGGCAGTCTCGGAAGCAAAAACTCGGGTCTGGGAAGAGTTCCGGGAGGCCATGGAGGAGGACTACCGGTCGGCCTCGAAGAAATTCTGGCAAACCATCCGGCGCCTCAGGAGGGGGAAGCAGTCCTCCACCAACACTGTTTACAGTGGAGGTGGGGAGCTGTTGACCTCGACTGGGGATATCGTCGGGCGGTGGAAGGAATACTTTGAGGATCTCTTCAATCCCACTGACACGCCTTCCATAGAGGAAGCAGAGGCTGGGGACTCAGAGGTTGACCCATCCATCACCCAAGCCGAAGTCACTGAGGTAGTCCGGAAGCTCCTCGTGGCAAAGCACCGGGGGTGGATGAGATCCGCCCTGAGTACCTCAAGTCTCTGGATGTTGTGAGGCTGTCTTGGCTGACACGTCTCTGCAGCGTCGCGTGGCAGTCGGGGACAGTGCCTCTGGACTGGCAGACCGGGGTGGTGGTCCCCCTATTTAAAAAGGGGGACCGGAGGGTGTGTTCCAACTATCGGGGATCACACTCCTCAGCCTCCCTGGGAAAGTCTATTCCAGGGTACTGGAGAGGAGAATTCGGCCGATAGTCGAACCTCGGATTCAGGAGGAACAATGCGGTTTTCGTCCTGGCCGTGGAACACTGAACCAGCTTTATACCCTCCGCAGGGTGCTCGAGGGTTCATGGGAGTTTGCCCAACCAGTCCACATGTGTTTTGTGGACTTGGAGAAGGCATTCGACCGTGTCCCTCGTGGCATTCTGTGGGAGGTGCTCCGGGAGTACGGGGTCGGAGGCCCTCTGTTAAGGGCTGTACGGTCCCTGTACGACCGGAGCAGGAGCTTGGTTCGCATTGCCGGCAGTAAGTCAAACCTGTTCCCAGTGCATGTTGGACTCCGGCAGGGCTGCCCTTTGTCACCGGTTCTGTTCATTATTTTTATGGACAGAATTTCTAGGCGCAGCCACGGGCCGGAGGGGATCTGGTTCGGGAGCCACTGGATCTCATCTCTGCTTTTCGCGGATGATGTGGTCTTGTTGGCTCCTTCGAGCCAGGACCTCCAGCATGTCCTGGGGCGGTTTGCAGCCGAGTGTGAAGCGGCTGGGATGAGAATCAACACCTCCAAATCCGAGGCCATGGTTCTCGACCGGAAAATGGTGGCTTGCTCCCTCCAGGTGGGAGGAGAGTTCCTGCCTCAAGTGGAGGAGTTTAAGTATCTTGGGGTCTTGTTCATGAGTGAGGGAAGGATGGAGCGTGAGATTGACAGGCGGATCGGTGCAGCGGCCGCAGTAATGCGGTCATTGTATCGGTCTGTCGTGGTGAAGAGAGAGCTGAGCCGAAAGGCGAAGCTCTCGATTTACCAGTCAATCTACGTTCCGACCCTCACCTATGGCCATGAAATTTGGGTCATGACCGAAAGAATAAGATCCCGGATACAAGCGGCCGAAATGAGTTTCCTCCGCAGGGTGGGAGGGCGCTCCCTTAGAGATAGGGTGAAGAGCTCTGTCACCTGGGAGGAGCTCGGAGTAGAGCCGCTGCTCCTCCACATCGAGAGGAGCCAGCTGAGGTGGCTCGGGCATCTGTTTCGGATGCCCCCGGGACGCCTCCCTCGGGAGGTGTTCCTGGCATGTCCCGCCGGGAGGAGACCCAGAGGAAGACCCAGGACACGCTGGTGTGACTATGTCACTCAGCTGGCCTGGGAACGCCTTGGGATCCTCCCGGAAGAGCTGGAGGCAGTGTCCGGGGAGAGGGAAGTCTGGGTGTCCCTGCTCAGGCAGCTGCCCCCGCGACCCCGCCCCAGATAAGCGGACGATAATGGATGGATGGATGGATGGATGACAAATGAAAAAAAACAGAGCAAACAGAGTAAGATGGAACTTCCATATCTGTGCAGTGAACACTGTTTTAGCACAAAGGTGACATCATCCAGTGTTTTGAAACCATTAGGGGAGTTTGAGCCTACACCTGTGTAAGAAGCTGGAAGGTTTGTGAGGCTACTGGGGGATGATACTTTCAGCTTCTTCCTGAAACTATTTCATTGCATCATGCCTCGTGTGCACATTCTCTTCAGCCAGCTCCACAGGCGGACCATCAGTCTTTGTCCGGGGAATCATGCAGCAGTTCACACAGTTTTTCTGACTTCATTGTACATTATTTCATACCGGCAATAGCAGGCCACCAAATTATAAAGCAACGAATTCCTCAGCGGAAGGTGTTGCTTGAGCATGCCCCAACTGCAGCATGCCCCGACAGCAGCATGCCCCGACGCGAGTGGACTGCGAGGGCCCGTTCAATGCTGCTTGCAGCTTTAATTATTTTTATCTTTCTCCGGCTAAAAGTGGTGCTGCAGGCTAAACCATGCAAGGGAGGGCGATGCAATTTGGAGGGTTGGTCCAGACTCCTGCGAATATCTCAGACACAAAAAACTACATATATCCGCCTGCAGGGGACCTAAGCCAACACGTTATTGCCTATAACTCCCACACCGTATGTCGCACATTCAAAAACCTTGTATCCCCAGATTCCCTGAATGGAGCTGAATCACTTTGCAATCGATTTTTTCAGAAAATCGCAAAAACTGGAAAACCTACTTTTTCGAACTCCTTGGGATTTTGTCCGATCTGCGTGAAACCTGCACGTACACTCTTCAGCTGGATCTGATCTAAAGTTATCAAAAGAATTTTGCTCGGTCAAAAAATGCGCAAATTATTAACGAAGACATTTCTGTAGCTAGCTATAAAAAAATGTTAACTGTTTGATATCTCGGTCAAACTAAATGCTATTAACACCAAATTTCAGATCCTTGGTTGCCATGACACTGGGAAGGGATGAGCCCAATTTGGCGAATTTTGGCCACAAGGGGGCGCTAAAAATATGGGAAGTTTATATCTCCTGAACGGCTACACCGATTTTTACGAAATTTGGTCGGTATGATGTAGGGCCAATCCTGATGCCATATCTTGAAGGTGGTCATGACTGGTCAATGTGGGCGTGGCTTATTACAAGATAAACAACAAACATTAATTTCAGCCAAACTATTATGCTGAGAGCTTTGACATTTATATGGTACATATAGAATAGGTGACAGTTCTTCCATACCAAAAATTGCACATGTACTCCACTAGGTGGCGCTTAAATGGATGCAATCGCGTTTTTGCCTGTAACTTTCACATTTTAAATAACACATTCGCAAAAAGGTCCAAGTCGCGCGGGGGGGCTTGGCCCCCGTTCATAACTGCTTGCAGTTCTAGTTTTTAATGTTTTTATGCCCTTTATGTCATAAAACACCTGATTTTCTCAATGAGAAAAACACAAAATATGAATATTTTCCAAATATAATGTGCAAAATGGAATATTTAGGATGAGGTTGTTAGAGCCTTGACTAGGTCAATAATTGATGACAACATTGATTTTGATGCATTATTATTTTTGGTCTAGGTGGCCCACAGCCCCTTTGCATCTGTTATAATCCAGGATAATCTGAGGTTTTCGTTTTCCAGATTCCTGGACCTCTTGCTCCCGATGTCTTGAGCTCAAGACAAGAACATTCTTGCTTTTCTTCAGGACATAAGAAACAGCAGTCCTGTTGCAGATGAATGCAAACACAGAGGAAAGCACCTCTCTGTGTCTGATGTTGAGCAGCTGCGGGGGGGAGCTCAGGTTTATTTGATCTAAGTGTCCTCCTCTACTGTAACTCATCAACGAGAGGAAAAGATGTAAAAAAATTGTCGGTGGTGACTGTGTGGCCCTCAAGCTCATCAGTGAGTTGAAGTACCACCCACATCCCTTGGTTCTGCTCTCTAGGTGTTGAGGCAGACTTCCCTGTATACACTTGGAGCCTCCAGGTATATGTGGTCTGCACGTTTGCACAGAGACCCCTAATCTTCGACCCATACTTTGCAGGTTTGGAGGGCATATACTGTCTGAATGAACAGCGGCCCCTAAAAGGGACCAGCTGTTCATCAATGCATATGTCCCTCCCTGGGTTAAACAGCTGAGGGAGCTTGTCTCTAGTGCTGCGTTCTGGCTGGGAAAGCCTGTCATCGAACCGCACGGCCAGATTGATCTGCAAAAATCTCTTCTGGGACATTGTTGCAGCAAAAATTGCACGTCCCGTCTCATTGTCCCACAGGCTCTTGTTTGACTCGTGCTGTGACCTGAACATGCCTGCCAATATCAGCAGCCCCAGGTAGGCCTGCAACTCCTCCTCACTCAAATCTATCCTTTCATTTACTGACCTCCTCCCCTGCAGGTTGTGAAGTGAAGAATTAGCTGCAGGGTGTCCTCAGTGAAATAAAGGTCAAATGCAGTCTCAGGGCTGCTGATCCTGGCAAGTGCGTAGTACGGTCCTGGGGTCAAGATAGGAGGGTGAAAGAATGGCAGGGACTGTTTATGTGTGGGAAACCACGGGAGTTTCCCATTTCTGGATCTCCATGATCTCTCCTTCTCTTCCTCCCCCTCCACCTCCTCCACCTCTTCATCCTCTTCCTCCTCCAAGCTGAAGGACACCTCTGTGCCTGGCAGGAATTCCTTCCCTGATCCCTCCTGGCTTTCAGATGAATCCTCACTGCTGGTAACATCTACCTCAGTAACATACTGCTCACTCTCACTGCAAGACTGCAACAAGAGCCTCCTCTAGCTTCTCTTCATGGCTGCCTGTTGGAGAAGTGACCAGACGGACAAGGCTGCGAACTATTCTCACAGACTTCAAACATTCACCTGCGTAAACATGTTGTACCACGCATCCAACAGGAGAGGTGGCTCTCTCCTGATCAAGAAAAAATGCACACATGCACACACGCGCGCACACACACGCACACACATGCACACACACTCTTTTATATCACTCCCATGAACCAAGACCATTTTTATGGTGTTCAGTCTTTTTATTGCCATGCATTTTGCAAAGTAAGAGAACCAGGCCTCCATTGAAACTTTATGTGATAAAACTCTGCTGCCTCTGGGGGCTTTATTAGGTATTCATGGGAAAAGCATTATAATATGTCAGGATTATGGTATATCAAAAATATGTGGTTATAATGGGAGTCAATGTGTCCAAATTGGGCCCGAGGTGAAAGGATGTAGGTATAGATGCGAATCTCCTATTCTACACACATTATAATAGACGGGATCATGGAATTTTAAAAGTATTAATAAAAAACAAATCCTGGCAAAGTTTCATATAATTAGCCTTTAAACTGACCGATATATTGAGAATCAAAGAAGTCAAAAAGGCAGAGTGTACACGTTTGGTACCCCAAGGTGCCCCAAGGGTTAAACATTTAACGTTAGCATTTTGTTTTTTTAAATATTATTTGCATACCGCCATGAAATATGAAACGCTGTTTTCTGGACTGAAGACTGAGGGTGTTATTTGCAGATGTGTGTGTTCAGTAGAGCTAATGTTATATTTTTGACCAAGTGTGTGAAATATAGTGTGACAGTCTAGATTTAAGTAGCTATAACACAAGAACAAGCTGGGATTTATTTATTTGCTCTGTGATTTAAGGGCTGTTTAAAGACTTTTTGATCTTGGAGATAAAGCACTTTTTGTTTAGATCAGTTCACATATTTAGACGTTTAAATAGGCAGAGGCAGAGCAAATTGCATTCAAATGCCACAAATGCTTGAGATGCAATATTGTATTATTAAAAGTGATCGAAGATATCGGTAGTTATGTAAAAATAAACCTTTGTAGATACTATAAATAGACATAATTGGGCACATTGTTGACACCTCCTTTCTTTTAGGCATTTTAATGGAGTCAAAGCTGTTATTTAAGGGGTTCCAGAGACCGATGAACACTTGTATTTTGCACACTGATTCTAACCCAATTTGACAATGATCCTGCTTGATGTTTGTTGCTATAGCTATTACTTCAAAGTTAATTGACTGACTGATTGTTTGATTGATTGATTGATCAAGTGATTGAATTACATTTTCCCCAGGGTTATTAAGAGAATAGCTATAGCCATGATTTAATTTAAAAAGGAAGGTCCAATTTTGCCCAACGTGTATGCTATTTATTTGCTAATACACAGCAAACCCCACGTTTAAACATAGACAATCTATTCTTTAAATCTCAACCGCGGTCAGCTGCGTACATGGCATTAAACTTAGCTATGCCATGGCCACCCCACACTAGCTTTGTGTCCCATCTTGGCCACCTCAGTAAAAATGTCCTGGATACGCCAGTGTTTGTATTTCCTATATTTTCCGTATGAGTGAATGCACCACGGCGCTAGCTGGGTATATGCTGGTAGCAGCTAACAATATGAAAATGTTGCAAGTTTGCGGGCTGACTTTAGTACCATTTCACACTTAACTGCAAAAGTTTTAAGATCCGGAGATACCAACAGTGTGCCCATGGTCATTTTAACACCCGTCACTGCTGGACTCATATGATTAATTTAAAGTTATATCTCGCGTCTGGTGTTATTTGCTAACGTTAGCCAGCATCCGCTAGCTAAGGAAAACGGCCCAGTTGACTGTACACTGCCATGGTGATCTCCCTCACTGCCACAATGATGAGGGGGATGTTGAATGAAGGAGAACACACACATTGGACAGCTGCATCTAAAGGGAACTGTCTGGAACCATAGCAGGTATCTGGAGAAGCCGTAGGCGAACCTAAATAGCGGGTTTAGTTTGTGTTTCGACAGTAAAATAACACTAGCACTTCATTTAGGTGGAGTACACTTGCTGGTGTAACGTTAACAGTTTCTGTCGACGCGTTGTCCAGTCAGATAATGTGTTTACCTTTGACAGGAGTCTTCAGCTGTTAGCCAGTTGTCGGGTTTGTTGTGAAGTTTATTTGACTGGCAAAAGTCTTGTGTGCCATCGCTTCTGACATCTTCCAAACGGTACTCTGTTGTAAGTCACTGTACAGCGTAGTGCCACTTTTTTTTTTTTTTTTTTTAATTGCACGGCTGTCTTTATATAAAGCTGTGTTCTGTCTGATCAGAACAAGTTTTTTGCCGATATGTTAAAGGAATATATACAGTGTCTGACATTTCAGCTGTTGGCAAGGGAGCCAGCAGGTGTATGGTACCTGACCAAGCCAAACCATTACCACCTGCCCCGAGTGTCGGTCGGAAACCTCGGTGTGTCACTACTTGTCAAATGTGGGACCAAAGTGACTCCTAGAGACGTGGTCCAATGTTTGACTGTGCACTCTGTCACTGTCATCTCACTCTCTTTTGCACTCTCGTCCTCCTTATCATTGCTAGTGCTTTCCCCAATGCTGGAAGATGGAGCCATAACTGTGAGGAGAGAGAAGAGATGATGCACTAACCACACAGTCACAAACTGATCACTGCAAGGTATGTTGTGGGTGCCTGGGTGGCATGCAGAGACTGTGGGCCACAGTTACACTAGTACAAGGAGGCAATTTTCACGGTACGATAACCATCTGAAAAAATATCATGGGTTCATGATAGACACAATTGTTGGTATAAGTGGCTTGCTTGATGCTTGATTATAATTTCCCAATGTATTAACTCCTGACTGTCATGAATTGGTATAAATTTGTAACACTAATACAGTAGAGTAATTCGAAAGATGTTCATGTCACAATAACCATCAGCTTTCATACCTTGAAACGCCATAACCCAACCCAACCCAACTCAAGATAACATTTGATTTGCTATGACACCAATGAATGCCAATGACTCCGAATGCAGCTTACAGCAGCGAAACAGTCGAAGCAGACTCTATTGGAGAAAAGCAACCCAACATCTTGATTTGGTGGCCAATCACATACGTTGTTGATCAGACTAGCAGAATATATGACTGAAACTGCAATGTGTGTAATGTAATGTATCATGTGTATTCATTGAATATGGCCTTGTGCATCACTTTAAAACACTTGATTTTCATCTGTGGAGGAGGACAATCATGTCCGGCATGTTTAACATACTGTGGCAGAGGCATGACCACAGATCAGAGGCAGACTGGAATGGATCAGAAGTAGGACATGTTAGTTAGCATGGATAAAATGCTACAGAGGGAGCACAGTGAACAACATTTTTTTGAATAACTTATCTCTATTGTAATCTTATGCCCCATTTTAAAACCCGCTGTAATGGTCTGCCTCTTGTTAACTATGCTTTTCTAATCGGTTGTGGCAAACGATCACTTACAGGGCTCAACAGTGCGAGCATTTCATTCGCATTTGGGACTCAAATTTGATAAATTGTAATTAGGAGCCTTTGTGAATAGAAAATATAGCCCAAGCAGCCACCACTTTTGTCACACACCAACAATGACGAAAATAGCTTCACTGCGCTGGACCAACGCCATCCAAGCCACCACAAAACAAGAAGATTAACAAATGATGTCTGTTGAAATAGTTAGAGGTGTGCATCTTCACTGCCCCCACGATTCGATTCGATTACGATTCACCAGTCTACGATGCGATTCGATTCGATTCTACGATGCATCTCGATGCATCTTCATGATGCATCTTGATGCATTTCATCCTCAATTTTCTATATTACCACACATGGCTTTTTCATCAAGTAACACAAACAGTCAGATAAATATGAACTCTTTATTTAGAAAGCTGCTTTTAAATTCAGATGTAAACAAATTTCACGTTTTGTTACATTAAGTTGTAAAGAAAAATATAATTATAGGCCAAGCCTTCCAACATGTGTTTTAATTTTAATTCCTCAAAAATAAAGTGTTCTGTAAATTAAAGTGCAAAAAACCACTTTTTTTCCACAATACAGCAGCAGCTCCAAGCGCACTCCCTGAACGTGGCAAACATGACCTCAGAGTCTGAACTCAGACACAGCAGACAAAAGCTCTGCAACATAGTGATGCTTATAAAAAAAAGTATAGGCCTAACCTACCTAGATTCATGTGCAATTGTTCAATTCGCAAAAACAAAACATAAAAATCTTTTGCAGTGTTGATGAAATAAATCACAATGTCTAAGACACTTCCTGAATGTGGACAACATCAAACATGACTGAGTGAACTTGACACAGCATACGAAATGACTGCAACATATTACTGTTTTCCTGTCCTCTGTCTTCTCATCCTCTTCTCCCACCCTCTAACACTACTCCTCTGAGTCCTCTGAGTCCTTGTCTTTCTTCTCATTGGGAATGTATAGGTTCTTGTGTAAGAACAATAGTTGATCCAGGTGCTCTGGTGCGAGAGAGCTTCTCTTAGCAGTGACTATGGTTCCTGCAGTGGAGAAAACCCTCTCAGCAGCCCAATTGTGTCTGGGATGCACAGATAGTGCTTCGCCAGCCTGGAGAGGAGTGGGAATATTACCTCATTGTCATGCCACCATTTCAAGGGCTTCCCCTTGAGAGGGAGAGTGATGGGGCTTTGCAGTACCTCTCTATTTCTTCTTCAGCCCTGGCATTGGCAGTCCTGGGTGCTGTACCTTGCTCAAAGTTCTTGAAAGATTGTCCCAACAAACTCAAAAGGAGGGCAGAGGCCTTTCTCTTGGGAGCAGAGCAAGAGCAAGTGGGCATTTCGTTGTCTGACTCCTCCTCCACCACAGGCACGGTCAGCACATCATCTGAAGATAAGACAAAACAACGTGTTTATTAGGGATTTTAAAAGCACTATAACTTATTGATTACATGATATGATCCCAGAGAATAACACTTAAAATATTTTTTTTTAAAGATTTAGGTTAACATTTCTGTGGATGGGTATGAATGACTTTGTCATGTATGTTTCATAACACATCTATAGATGCATTATGAACGGTTAGTTAATGTAAAGCATTGCCAAAAACACAACACAGAAATAGAATGGAATACATAGGCAAACTAAGCAGAAACAAACCTCCTTCTTCTATATGTCCTGATCCTCCAGGTGCATCAGCCATTTCTGTCCTGGCTGTCCTCTCATTCTGTGTTTGAATAAAATAAAGAGTTAACACTTTCTCAACCAATGGAACAGCTTGCAATCTCACAACTACTAGGTTAACTGATTTTGTCAGTCTTATTTATATAGTTTGTTTTAATTTGTATAAATTAGGTTTTTACATGAAATAGTTAAATTTACCTCCAAAGTTGCAGCTTCATCAGCCACTCTGCTGTGGACCTCCAGTCTCTCCTCCTCCGGCAGAAAATGCAGTCCCTTAAATCGAGGATCTAGAGCTGAGACTGTGTGCAGCATCTTCTTTTCTGCTTCACTGTTGTACCTTTTCTGCAGATCTGTTCTGATGGCCTGCTTGACCTCTTGGATCATGTGTGTGTCTCCAGTGGTGTCTGACATCTCCTGGATTAGCTGAGCCTTTATTGGAGCAATGAGGCAGACAGTAGGATTTTTGTCTACTGACATCAGTAGTGTGACATCATTCATGGGCTTCAAGGCCTTCACAATGTCCTTTGCATTTGTCACCTCGGTTTCAGTCAGAGTGGCTAGGTCAGACTCTGATCTTCTGATCTCAGGGGAGAGCAAAGTGGTGGTGATCGCTGGTTGTTGCTCCAAGAACCTCAGGGCCATTTCGTATGCGCTGTTGCACCTTGTGGGAACGTCAGTCTTCAGTTTCTGAGACTTCAAGCGGAGAAGTTTTTGCTTTTCTTTTAGCTGGTGACTGGCAGTAGCGCTGCGATGGAAGTAAGCGGTTATGCGTCGGATTCTGGCCATAAGCCTGAAGACTGGAGCCACATTAAGCGCTCGCTGGGATGCCAAGTTGCCAAGCAAAGCACCTCACACGGGGAAAATGTCCAACTTCAACACAATACAATCATATTTGATGCATTGTCCTTCACTAACACAACAGCTTTCTCAGTTAGCTGCCACTCCTTCACTACATCAGACAGAAGCTCAGCCAGATGAAAACCAGTGTGGCTTTCGAAAACGGCTCTGGTTTGCAGCACATGTGACACAATGTCCCAGTCGTCATTAAGGTAATGTGCCGTTACCGTTAAATAGGACTCGGTGGCCACACTAGTCCATGAATCGCATGTGACTGCTACTCGGCAAGCTTCCCTCATTGAATTCATCACCTGGGCTTTTGCTTCTCTGTACAACGCCGGCACAACCGTGTCTGCAACTGTTTGCCGAGATGGGATCTTGTACCGCGGTTCCAGGGTCTTAACCAGCTGGCGAAACCCGGCGTTCATGACGACGCTATAAGGCCGTAAGTACTTCGCTATGAAAGCTCCTACACACCGAGTTATCCTCTGGGCTCTCACGGACTTGGATGGCAACTTTCTCACGGACTCGTCAATCTTTGGCTGTGCCGGGTCAGTAGTTTTCTTTCCGTTGCGACCAGAGGCTAACATTAGCTCAGCGTGCCATCGGCTAATGTGGTTCCTCATATTAGTGGTGTTACCGAAGTATTTGATTTTAGCGTGGCAACTTTTACAAATAGCATGGGTTTTGTCCAGTTGTCGTTGCGTCCCAGCAACTTCATAAAGATATCCGCTTTTAAGTTGTGTGGATTTTTTATCGCGCATCGGCTAACGTTACCGCTACTGCTTTCCTCCATGTTAAGATGGTGGCTTTACTGTGTTCGCTCGCTTGTCTGTCCTTCACCCACAATGCAAAAATCGATTATGTAACATTACTGCATCGATTCAGAATCGTCCCATTAAGCATCTCGATGCATCTTTGAATCGATTATTTTCTGCACCCCTAGAAATAGTCATCGGTTCTGCTCGTCAGCATTTGAGGAGGAAGGTCAAACAAACCGAAACAGACCTTGAACTCAGAGCTCCATGCTGGCAGCTTGACAAAAAATGACAAACTGAACAGTCTACACTGAGAACAACAAAGCACATCTTCTCATGCTGCTACTATATCTCTCTCCACACCCCTGGGTCAGTGTTAGATACAATCACTAGCAACTCTGCTCAAGACCTAACGTTATGAGAATTGTTCTGTGGTACCGTTCCATGTATCCGCTTTGTCACAGTTGGCTGGCTGGAAGGAGATTGCAAATATGTTATGCTGATCGAACCATTTTAAAGTTAAATGCATCAATCTAATGCATGTAGCAGAGCAACAGATCCGATTTTCCTTTCGGCAAATCAGCAGGGTCAAAAAGTTAACAACGTGACGTCACACAATTGGACCATGGCATGACACTCCAGTCCACTTAACGTCAGTTTTGGTCTGAATGCAGCCTAACATATCGCTCTTTTTGGTCCTGTGGAGTACTATTGCATATTTGAAAAAGTTGTATGAATTCTTTGATTGCTCCAGAGACAATCTTGGAACCCAGTCATCTGATGTTTTAGCCTCTAGGGCCAATGGCCAATGTTTTGGGGCTTTTGAGTGTAGCCAGCAGATATGAAGATAAAGGATATGTAGGCCTAGACTTCTTCTAAGCCGTTGTCAAAGGACAGATGATGGATTCCGAGATTACATTTTGGCTAATGCGTTTCGCCTCTTTTGCTTTCCACACAACTGTTGCAACCTGCATGCAACAAATCTTGCTCAAACATGATTGGTCAATACTACTCGGACTACATACGGAAACTCGAATGCCTCTGATATCAAGTCTTTGCTAGATTCTGCATTCATATGCAGAATATCTGTTAGAGATTACTCCAGAGGGAGCGGCATGAAATATGATAAATTATGTTAGGTGACGTCACTTGAGTCAGTGTCTGCTGAAAACTGCAAGTATGAAATTGAATTGAGTTTGATGTAAGTGAGGTAACAAGTCATTAGCAGCCTACTCCTCTCCCTGCAAGCATGTTACTAGCACAACACACCCGAACCTCTGACTAAACTGTCAGTAGTTTTGTTGGATTTTGGGTAATGTTGGTGCCAGACTTTGACAAGGAAGAATAATGTGTGGAATAAAAAAGACATTATCTCTGGTTCATCGATTTTACATATACTCTGTTACATGTACTCGAGCAATTTTTTATGATTTTTGAGGAAAAAAATTCTGAGGCACTCAAGAAGGTAATGATAAAAAGCCTTTATTGGTACACGGCTAGTCTAATAAAATCATGCCAACGCGTTTCAGCCTAAAAGGCCTTCGTCAGGGCAAGGGCAAAGTGTTTGTCAGTCAGCTCTGCTCATTGTTCAATAGGCGATCAGCAACAGCTGCTCAATGTAAGCAGGTAGGCGATCACATGACCAGGATGACCTGCTAATGACAGAAAAAAAGGTCAAGGATATTGCAGACTCTGCACAACCAAAAGGAAATCTGCACCACTAAATTAAACATCATTGATTCAACTAATAGTCAAAAAACATACATATTATATACATTCATGTAACAAATATTGAGCTTGGTAGAAGACTGAGAAATTACTTATTTCTCTCTTAAAGGACCTGTCTAAAAAAACAACAAGAACTATCAGTTCAAAGAGAGAATTACAAAAAGGGAGAGAAATCCAGTTCGCCATTCAAGCCTGGGTAATATGTAGCTTTCAATGTATAGATCCAAAATGACTCTCTTTTTTTTGAGCCTGTCTCCACCCCTGATTGAGTTTTCAATATGCTCTATACCTGATATCTTTAAAGAATTACAACTGCCATGATTTACATCTTTATAATGAACAGCCATGGTATATTGGGGATTGCCAGTTCGTATTGCATACTTATGGTCAGCCAATCTTGCCTTCAATTTACGCTTTGTTCTCCCAATATAAAAATCTTTATTTGGACAAAATTATATGGTGGGGCAGGTATATCGATGATATTATCCTATTGTGGTCAGGTTCAGAAACAGAACTCCTTCAGTTTCATTCATATTTGAATAATACTAATAGGAATTTAAAGCTCAGTCTTGACTTTTCTTTATCTGAAATCAACTTTCTAGACCTAAAAATCTCTAAAGATGTCAATGGAGACTTGCACACCTCTATCTTTAGAAAATCAACTGACCGCAATACGATCCTCAGAGCGGACAGTTTTCATCCATCTTATTTAATAGATAATATTCCCTTTGGTCTAGGGATGCACATGGTTAACCGTTAACCGATAACAGGAACTTTGACCGATTAATACTATCGGTTAAATTTTTTTTTAGCTACTTGTCAGTCAACTGATGGGAGCGTGTCGACGCGTGCAGCATGTGCCTTTACGTGCCTTTACGTGCTTTCCGCCACAGCCCACTTCACAGCAAAAATGAAGCAAGCAAAAAGGAGTTCTGTGTGGGACAATTTCGACCGAAAAGGAGATTAGGTTATTTGCAAACTATGCGGTACAGCACTGAAATATTCAAGCAGTGCCAGTACAATGCAGTACCACTTGCGAAGCAAACATCCAGGATCAGATGATGGAGGACCATCACAGCAAACTTTGCCCTCCATGATGGCAGGGAGAAGATGGAAAATAAGTCCCGACAGGACGAACCGTTCGCGGAGGGGTCTGATCCGTCCTGAAGGGACTTATTTTCCCGATAATGATCACTGTTCTATACATTATCCCGCTTATTACACGGCTACTTGCCATCAGGAAAAAAAAACGTCACACAGTATGTCTTTTTACAATTTATTTGTTACCGTTCAGGCGTTCACAGTGTTTTTCAGCAGAGAAATAGTTCGCCAAACCGATGCTGTTTCACTTCTCCCTCTTCACTGCTTTCCTTTTCTTCTTTTCTAGACCTTTGATGACAACTCAGCCTTTTGCCAAGACTCGAAATCACCGTATTTACCAAAAATATTAAAGTTAATGTGAAACTCGTCCATACTAGTGGCATAGGAGTAGTTTTTTCCCATATGAAGTAGACTACAGATCAGCCGACGTCGCTTAGCAACCGGAGACGCTGCCTTGATAAGTGACCGGGACTACTTGCGGAGCAAAGATTTTAGAGCGCGGAGTGATACGAAATACGCAGATCAGAGGCAAAAAGGCCACTTTCCTTGACGATGGTCAAATATGCTTAGCAGTGGTCAGTTATACGAAAATAACTGACCGCTGAACGTTGGGAAGCCCCATTCAAGTGAATGGAGCTTTCTGCAGCATTAAGAAGAGCCGTGTAATAACGGTTATTAATCGGTTAATGAGCGCCGGTTATCGGTCATAAAAAAATTTTAAAATGTGTATCCCTACTTTGGTCAGTTTCAGAGACTCAAATGTATATGCGATTCAGAAGAAGACTTTGAAAGAAAAGCTGAAGACATGAGCCAGATATTTAAGACAAGAGGATATCAACAAAAAACTATATCCAGAGCTTACAGTAAAGCAAAATGTCTCCCTAGAGAACAACTGTTGGCTCCTAAACAGAAAAATCCACAAAATTCAAATCTACAAGTGTAGGCAACTACAAGTGTGGACATTGTAATCACTGCAGTAATATGATAAATGCCAACTACTTTACTGACGTTACATCTGGTCGTAAGTTTGACATAAATTCATTTATCAATTGCAATACCTCATACGTTGTTTATAGACTTGAATGTCCATGTGGTTATTTTTATATTGGGAGAACAAAGCGTAAATTGAAGGCAAGATTGGCTGACCATAAGTATGCAATAAGAACTGGCAATCCCCTATATCCCATGGCTGTTCATTATGAAGATGTAAAACATGGCAGTTGTAATTCTTTAAAGATATCAGGTATAGAGCATATTGAAAACTCAATCAGAGGTGGAGACAGGCTCAAAAAACTTCTGCAAAGAGAGTCATTTTGGATCTATACATTGAAAGCTACATATTACCCAGGCTTGAATGGCGAACTGGATTTCTCTCCCTTTTTGTAATTCTCTCTTTATACTGATAGTTCTTGTTGTTTTTTTAAACAGGTCCTTTAAGAGAGAAATAAGTAATTTCTCAGTCTTCTACCAAGCTCAATATTTGTTACATAAATGTATATAATATGTATGTTTTTTGACTATTAGTTGAATCAATGATGTTTAATTGTGTGGTGCAGATTTCCTTTTGGTTGTGCAGAGTCTGCAATATCCTTTTTTTCTGTCATTAGCAGGTCATCCTGGTCATGTGATCGCCAACCTGCTTACATTGAGCAGCTGTTGCTGATCACCTATTTAACAATGAGCAGAGCTGACTGACAAACACTTTGCCCTTGCCCTGACGAAGGCCTTTTAGGCTGAAACGCGTTGGCATGTTTTTATTAGACTAGCCGTGTACCAATAAAGGCTTTTTATCATTACCTTCTTGAGTGCCTCAGAATTTTTTTCTTCAAAGTTCTACTTGGATCCCCAAACTGAAGAGCACCAGAGGGACACATTTTTCTACACCCAAGTAGCACTCCATGCATTCTGTTTTTTTGATTGAAAATTTTTTATGATATTGTTCTTTTCAGAGTAGTTTTAATGCAGTATACTTTTACTCTTATTTGACTAAATGTTGGAGAAAAATTATTTATAAGATTAATTATTGATTAATTGTAGCTAGAGCAGGAGTATGGCTTTCAAATAGCACTAACTGCTAATATTTACAGATTAATTAACAGAGCACAGTGCAGCAGGCTGTGGTTGTAAAGCCATCAGAGCACCAAGCTGCCAATAAGTTTAATAATATAAACACACACAGTATTTTCTGCCATCATGGCTTACAAACTGTGTGCATGTAAATACGCTCATTAGTGTTGAATGATGAAGAGATACAGAGAAGTAGTCCAAATTAAGCGCACAACAAAACTCCTTTTCTTTCATGTGATCATGACTGTGATATGTTTCCCCCAGAGAGGTCTCCTTCTTCTTATAATAGCATAGACTTACAAAACAGGTGCACGTTGACTTCTTTACCTGATGAAGAACATCTGCTGAACTAAATATACATATATCCAGTTTTCTCCAAATTTAAAAAAGACAGTTGTGTGCCATTTGTTTTAATCTTTTTCTTTTGTCTGTCTTAAGTTTCAAACTAAAGTAACTTTTCAGTAGGTTGGCTACTGACTACTGACTAATTTGTCTTCTACTTGAGGACTTGATTATCACCATGACGAAGCTGCGTTTAAATAACTATTGTAATGTACTTAACAGCTACCAGTCATTCTGGTTTGGTAAGAAGCAGAAACAATGCCATTACCAAAAGGGGTGTGGTGTGCTAGATGTGCAAACACGTGACTTTGTTGACCTGAGTATCCTCACTGTTATCCAAGAATTCACAGTGCCAGAGTTTCATTCTTAAGCGGAGTTTCATTTCCTTAGGTACAAGTTTTCACAAGAGACATCCTGAATGGGCTTTAAAAGTGTTATTAGCAGACCCAAACAGAATCTGCAGATACGTTTTGTGCATCCAGAGTAAAAATCTGCAGAACTAGCTGAATTTTTCTGTTCTTCCTGAGTGGAAGTCAGTATTTATTTAAGATAACAAAGATTGTGTTTGAGCAAAAATAAGCAAATGTAATGCATTCAAACAACCTTTTGAACAACCAGATTATCGTAAACAGGTTAAAATGAATATTAAGTACTTAGTTTACTTACTTACTTGGAATACTGTGACACTGGACTACAAACTTTGATCTTATCTAACTGTGACACACAACTGTCTCACACATGCACAAGGGGATGGAGATGTGTTCACATTAGCAACAAGTAGCAACTTTTTTTGTTTTAAATCTGAGTTGTCCACAGATTTCTGCCATAGATTAGGTGTTGGCTTGGTTCACAAGTCACATGGCTTATTTCTCAGCAGCAGTTGAGATGAATCAGCTGGGCCAACCCAGGAATGTGAAACTTAAAGCCTTGGTTTCTTTCCCCTCCCTCCCTCAGTCACATCTCACCTCCTTCTGTCTTGTCTTTGACATTCCCTACAGACAATGTCATCCAGTAAATACTGTGACATAAATGTTTTGTCTGTCATTTGAACATCAAAGCAGACTTTTCATTGAACTACTGTCTCAGACACTTGTGTCATAAAAGACAGGCAGTATATTGCTCAAATGGAACTCCAGCTGCGTTTCTTGCTTTATAATTGCTCTTATTTGGTTTGCATGTGTGGTGAGGCATAACCATTTCATGGAAAATGAGAGTGTGGTTGCAGGTCAAAGTCTGTGATAGATTTGAATGAGCTTGCCAGTTAGTTTCAGTTTCATTTCTCTCTAACTTTGGTCATAAAGGAAAACAGTGAGTGAGGGAGGGAGAGAGGACCATTTATAAGCTCAAACAGGAAGGTTGCTGGTGAATACACAGTACTTCAACTTCTGAGGCGAATGAACCACATATCTGGTCATTTGAAAGAATAGGTAAGATGGATACAATCTCTGCTTATTATTAACTATATATATATAGGAAAGTTATTCATGTTCACAGCATAGAATATGGATTTTATATTGAGGAGGCTTGACTTAAAGTCATAAATAAGGTGATAAGTGTCACCTGTTTTAACTTTGTGGTATCAGTGAAAACTGCTGGTTGATATGTACGCTATTGAAAGTAATCCACATTATTAATTACTGTCCTTCACTAAAGTGTAATGGCTTCTTGATTTTTAAGGTGCCCTGTGTAACTTTTTTTTAAGTAAGAATTTGGTTCTATAGTCAATATTCATTAACTGTATAGGACTTCTGCATTTCTGTTACCACCCCACCATAGTTCATGGTTTTAAAGAGGGTTTGTTTCTGATGAGATAGATTCTTCTGTTAGAATAATGCAGTTAAAGCATTTGTCACTACAGACAAGATTTGACCATGGCTGTACATTAAATTACAACACTTTGAACACTGACAAAAGGGCGTCTTTACCATTCAGTCGCAAAAAAAGCTTTCAAGTACCAAATTTGTCAAATCAAATGCCAGTGTGAGTGTTAGCCATGTTCTTTCACCACATATATACAGAAAATTAGGAGACCTTGCTGATTGTAGACGGTGTTTTTTAGATAAAGTTGTTATGCACCTGCTTTTTATGATAACATGCTTCAATGATTTTGTCTTTTTAAACATTAAATTCAAATTTAACAAAACTCCAATACTCACAAGTAACACGTTTTCTTATTTATTGTCACTACCATTCACCTGATATATTGTTTAGGCTTTGAAGCAGTGTGTGGTGCTCTTAGTTTGTTAATTCTTTTCAGAAATGGGGGGGAAACACTGTTCACCCTGTATCAAACTTAGCTGAGGTGCTGGAGCTGTAAGTCATCAAAGCTTTCAGTCTGAAACCTGCTTTAAGGTTTTAGCAGGTGATAAAATTGGCTGTAGGACAACCGGTCAAAGGAATGTCACTGGATTAGCCTTAATGCATAACACTTCACACATTCAGTTGAAATTGTGTGGCTAAACATCAAGGAAATTGTAGTCTGACAGTTGGACTGTTGAAGCCTTGAAGGTCTCAGAGCAAAAGCTTGAACACATTTAACAGATTTTTGGACAGATTTTCTATGTACACATAGCTTTTTGTTAACTCTATTGATTTTAACAGCTTTAGAATTAAATTAAACGTAAAAAAAAAAAAAAAAGAAATTGTCTCTATAGGTGGATTGACAGTGGATTTTTAAGGTTAAAGAAATAATAACTTGATAATGCTTTAACAGCCAGTATCCATTTACACAAATCATAAATGAACATTTCTGATGAGAATCATTTACAATTGCTAACCAGATGTTAGAGGTGGGTGCAATTCATCGATGTGGCGATGCATTGCGATGCGTCACGTGACTAACCGATGAGTGTGAGTGCCACTCTGCTCTACTGTGTTTGTGTTGTGTTCACCTCACTGTACTGAAGCTCCAGATTGAGTAAATTCAGATGGATTAAAGTTCTCCGTCGCTGCAACGGATTTCCGTCATTCAAACTTCACAGAGGCGACTTATGAGATCAGTGTAGATCGGAGGAGAACAACTGTTGGCTGATCTTTATTGACAGATTGTCACACTCTACAGCCAATGGTATCGTTAACAGCGTGTGCGCGCCTCACCAATGACAGTGAAGTGACCCACACAGGGCGGGATCTAAACACGAAGCGGCGCTAAAGTTTAGCTGCTTAGCAAGCAAGGACTCGTCGCGCTGCTACGTTACCAATTAGTTTTTGAGTTTAGTCAACACATGAGAACTCGTCTGACACGGGGAGTCTCCTGTTGTGTGCTACATGTGTGAAATGACAACTATAGTCTGGACTGTCTGCAGTGTATCTTTGTAAATGGCTTCATTCAGCATCTCTCCCTCCCCTCTGGCACCGTGAGTAACCATGGTTACAGGACCGCCCTGAAACTTTATAATGATCAATAAGAAGTTTTGGTTAGTTTGACTGTACAAAATCATGAATGTGGCCTGATTGTAGCTCAATGCTGAAATCTTGTATTATAACATATAGAACAAATGTAAAGCCTCAGAGCTTCTTTGATTTAAAACAGTATGTTAGTGATGACAGAAATATTATATCTGTTAAACGATAAGAGGCTCACTTCAGCAAAATTATTAATATTAATAATTAACTAGAACTGCAAGCAGTTATGAACGGGGGCCAAGCCCCCCTGCGCGACTCGGACCCCACGCACCGCAGAGTCCACGGAAGTTGGCCCCAAAGGTTGACGGGCTCGGGGCAAAAGTGAGGACACAGGCCAACGTCTGAGCCATGGTATTCGCTGTAATGGGAAGTGCAGTGGAAGTGCAAAAGGCTGAATGTGTGCCACGCCCACATTGACCAATCATGACCACCTTCAAGATATGGCGTCAGGATTCGCCCTACATCATACCGACCAAATTTCGTAAAAATCGGTGAAGCCATTCAAGAGATAAAAACTTCCCATCTTTTCAGTGCCTCCTAGTGGCCAAAATTCGCCAAATTCGGCTCATCCCTTCCCAGTGTCATGGCAACCAAGGAACTCAAATTTGGTGTTAATAGCATGTAGTTTGACCGAGATATCTAACAGTTTACATTTTTAAAGCTAGCTACAGAAATGTCTTCGTTAATAATTTGCGCATTTTTTGACCGAGCAAAATTCTTTTGATAACTTTAGATCAGGTCCAGCTGAAGAGTGTATGTGCCAAGTTTCACGCAGATCGGACAAAATCCCAAGGAGGAGTTGGAAAAAGTAGGTTTTGCATATGTGGCGATTTAGCGAAGGAAATTTGCAGCAGAAGTGGTCATGTCCTATGTCAGAAAACCCAGCTCTGTTCAGGAAACATATGGATATAAGGTTTGCAAATATGTTATTTATAATGTGGAAGTTACAGGCAAAAACGCGATTGCATCCATTATTGCGCCACCTAGTGGAGTACATGTGCAATTTTTGGTATGGAAGAACTGTCACCTATTCTGTATCTACCATATAAATTTCAAAGCTCTCAGCATAATAGTTTGGCTGAAATTAATGTTTGTTGTTTATGTTGTAATAAGCCACGCCCACATTGAGCAGTCATGACCACCTTCAAACAGATATCAAACAGTTTACATTTTTATAGCTAGCTACAGAAAGTTGTTCGTGAATAATTTGCGCATTTTTTGACCGAGCAAAATTCTTTTGATAACCTTAGTTTAGATCAAGCTGAAGAGTGTACGTGCCAAGTTTCACACAGATCGGACAAAATCCCAAGGAGGAGTTCGACCAATCGCAAAGTGATTCAGCTCCATTCAGGGAATCTGGGGATACAAGGTTTTTGAATGTACGACATACGGTTCCTGCCACGAGTGGAGGAGTTTAAGTATCTTGGGGTCTTGTTCACGAGTGAGGGAAGGATGGAGCGTGAGATTGACAGGCGGATCGGTGCAGCGGCCGCAGTAATGCGGTCGTTGTATCGGTCCGTCGTGGTGAAGAGAGAGCTGAGCCGAAAGGCGAAGCTCTCGATTTACCAGTCAATCTACGTTCCTACCCTCACCTATGGCCAGGAACTTTGGGTCATGACCTGAAGAATAAGATCCCGGATACAAGCGGCCGAAATGAGTTTCCTCCGCAGGGTGGCAGGGCGCTCCCTTAGAGATAGGGTGAAGAGCTCTGTCACCCGGGAGGAGCTCGGAGTAGAGCCGCTGCTCCTCCACATCGAGAGGAGCCAGCTGAGGTGGCTCGGGCATCTGTTTCGGATGCCCCCGGGACGCCTCCCTTGGGAGGTGTTCCTGGCATGTCCCGCCGGGAGGAGACCCCGAGGAAGACCCAGGACACGCTGGTGTGACTATGTCACACAGCTGGCCTGGGAATACCTTGGGATCCTCCCGGAAGAGCTGGAGGCAGTGTCCGGGGAGAGGGAAGTCTGGGTGTCCCTGCTCAGGCAGCTGCCCCCGCGACCCGGCCCCGGATAAGCGGAAGTTAATGGATGGATGGATGGACATATGGTTTGGGAGTTACAGGCAAAAACGTGTTGGCCTAGGTTATAGCGCCCCCTGCAAGCGATATATGTAGTTTTTTGTGTCTGAGATAATCGCAGGAGTCTGGACCAACCCTCCAAATTGCACCGCCCTCCCTTGCACGGTTTAGCCTGCAGCACCACTTTTAGCCGGAGAAAAATAAAAATAAAAATCTTTACAATTACAATAGGGTTCCTAGCACCGCTGGTCCTAGGAAACGCGTATGCTTGCATAAGCGTTCCCTCGGCCCCTCGGGCTTGGCCCCCTAATGATAATGATGATGAGAAGAAGAAGTAGAAAAATAGCGTATTGAAAAGTTCTGTAGATGGTTGATTATTTGAAAGAGTAAAACTTGAGAGAAGCTTGGCAAAAAAAAGGCACAGTTTGATTTCATAGATTGAAAATAACACTGAAAAGACAAAAAAACATTTTAAGTGTGAATAGAACAGCTGTTCAGATCATCCTCCTCCTGTAAAACACTGTTGGTCGAATATTTAAACTTGATGTCTGCATTAAAAATCGCCATAATTGAAGAATCGTGGCACCAATAATCGAATCGTCTATCGTTATAATCGAAGAATCGAAGCTCCCATAATTGAAATCGAATCGAATCGTGAGGTCCCCTTGTGGGAACACCCCTACCAGATGTATGGCCAAGCTACATACTGAGTGGGAAATATTTATTATTTTATTAGTTTATTTTAAAATAAAGCACTGCTAGCTGGAGAAATGTTGTCACTATTTCTAAACTACCTGTCATCTACTCCTCCCCAACATTAAGTTCACAGGCTTCAAGTTTTACACTTTAGCTAATTATTATGAAGTAAATGTTGACTACAGAATGCTGTGGCTATAGAATAATGCGGTGGTTCCCAAATGGTGTAGGAAGGCACACTGGTGTGCGCAATTCCAGGTGTGCCGTGGGATTTTATTACAACCATACATTATTTTTAATTTTAACAAATATAGAACAGGTAACAAATGAAGTTTTAATTTAGTATATCAGTACTTTCATTTCCCAATACAAAGTCACATTCTATATCCTGATGTATGATATGAATACAGGTTTGCTTTGAGATTTTGGCTTCCTTGTTGGTGTGCCTTGGGCACAAGAAGTTTGAAAACCATTGGAATAATCAATATATAAACGTTAAGATTGGTTCCCTATAAGCCTTGATGTCCCCATGCAATTTTTGCTCCAAGTCTTTTTATTCATATCTGTGCATAGAAAGATAATGTACAAAGTACATATATTCAAAGGTATAAATGATCAGGAGTAATACAAATATAAACAACAGCCCCCACCCCCACTCCAACGGAGCCCCATCCCTGCAACAATATTACTGCACCATTCGACAATCTTGTATTGAGTTGGTATGCAACCACTTGTATTACATGCATCACATACAATTCTATGTCCCCATGCAATTTTGATTACCAATGGCCAAGAAATATGCAAAGAATATGAGTGGGGTTTTCCTTTTTTTAACTTTAAGTTTCATTCTCCCTGGGCTAATCTGTTTTAGGTTTGTGTGTGTTTTATTTAGCACATTACTAAAACCTTTTTCTGTAACTATTAGTAAAGTAAAAGCACAGACCATTACACTACTGTACAGTGATTGTGTATTGGTCTCTTTTTCCTCCCATAGCTTTACTCAAGATGGAGAGGGACCAGGACAATATTGTGGCCCTAGTGAAGCAGCATCCAGATGGGATCCCCCTTAAAAAGTTGGCTGTATTCTACAACCAGGCTTACCACAAGAACCTAACTATATCTTCCCTGGGCTTCGACTCCATGTCTAGCCTGGTAGCCTCACTGGATAGGGATCTGGTTGTGGAGAGGGAACTGGTGTTTCACAAAAGCCACCATCATGCAAGGAGTGCTGGAACTGGGACATCAACAAAAGCTACAAAGGACAGCAAGAATACAAAGGTTTTTGAAAATATAGTTGCCATGGTGCAGCAACACTCTGCTGGGATCCCCCTGAAAAAAATGGCTGTATCCTACAGCCAGACATACCATAAGAACCTGACCTTATCCACCCTAGGCTTTGACTCCATGGCTAGCCTGCTAGCCTCTCTGGATAGAGATCTGATTCTGGAGGGGGAACTGGTCTTTCACAAGGACCACTACTGTGAAAGTCAAGCTGGAGCATCGGCAAAAGCTACAGAAGACATAGAGAGGATTGACGAGGTTCTGAAAAATATTATGGACATGATGAAAGAGCATCCAGAAGGGATTCCTCTAAAGAAGGTTGCTATAGTCTATAGCCAAAAATATCGCCATAATCTGGCTTTAGCCTCTTTGGGCTTCACAACTATATCATGCCTGGTAGCATATTTGAAAGGAGATTTAGTTGTGAGAGGGGAAGTGGTTTTTCATAAGATCCACTGGCCTCCAAGTCAGCCAGTACCTGAGTATTCAACAAAGGTTAATGAGGACAGTAGGCCTGCAACACCACAGAGGACCGAATCACAAATCATCACACCTAGTGTCACTGTGCCACAGGTAGATGTCACCTCTGACTGTGTGCCTACCATTCAGGCAGCAATTCCCCATTTAGGTCCTCCTTTATGTTCCTTATTCTCCACCCTGTGTCCTGTTCCTGTTAACACACGATTTACTGTGCCCAAGCAAGCTAAGGAATTGACCCAACAGCAGCTGTACCAGAGGGTCATAGAGGTCAGTTTTGAAGACAAATATGTAGACCATAGAGTGTTTTGTCAGTTAGTTTGGGTTTGCTCTGTTCATATTTGTTTCGACTGTACATTTGATTGCATTTTACAGTGAAGCAACAATTCTGATTTAAGCAAAAAATCTCAATAACCAATGTCCCTTAACAGAAGGAAGGTAGATTTAAGAAGTAGAAATATCTCAGGCTATTGAGCTATTAACTTGAATATAATTGTACTTTGCATTTGGATGTTGCATTGTGCCTTTAGCCTACCAATCTAAAACCCGACCCTTGACTTGTACAGTACACTAAGTAATAACCACTGTCTATATTTGCACTGATCTGTAATGTTTATTAATGTATTCCAGGTCATAGCGAAATACCGGTTGAGTGCCCCATCAATGGACCAGCTCCAGAACTACTATCTTGAGCACTTTGGTGAACAACTCCCTATCACACAGTACATGTCTCTGTATGACCGTTGGGAAGCATCAAACCATAAGAAGACACCTACTCAATCTGAAACAACGACAGACTCTGAGACTGCCGTGGTGGAGACAACTGCAGGTAGCCAAAAAAGACAGCTCTCAAAATCATGCTTACAAAATGAACTTCGTCATTTAAATATATGTATGTGGTAATATCTTTACACAGCAGCACAGGATCTTACAAGAGAGCCTGAAAAACAGCAGCAACAGAAAGCCACCACATCCAACTTTCTCTCTAGCTCTGACTTTCCAGTGCTCGGGGCAGATGTGAGCGTGACCAAAGAACAGAAGCGCAAATTTGGAGGTGCAACCCAGAAACAGGGTGGTGCCCCAATGTTTAGAGAGTCATATCATGCACAGCTGAGAGAGGTACATGGAGCTAATATGCGGGCAATAGAGGCACTGGACGAGGATGAGGAGGATCTCACAGGGAGGAAGAGGAAAAGAGTCCTGGATCAGGATGCAGTCAACAGTTTGATGGAAGATGTGAGACGAGACATTGCTGCAGAAGGAGAGCTGGTTACCAAAGAGAAGGTAGTGTCCCACAGGTTGATCATTTACTTGTGGTGGGTGGCATGGCATGTGACATGCATGTTTGGTTATAAACTTGTCTAGGTTTATTGATAGGTCAGTTTGTTGCAAACAAATAAAGATGTATAAAAAAACTACTTAAAATAAAAAAGTCTTTCAAGATCAGTAACTACTCCAAATAAATTACAGTATTCAGGATGTATAACTGTTTGTAAAGTTTAATAATTGTAAAAAAAAAAGTAAAAGTAAATTACATAATAAAATATCAATATCACATTTTTCACTATATATTTAGAGATCAAAACCAGTTGTTCTCCCTAGCCTTTGGTGATGTACCTATTTGCATCATAGATGACATTCTTTGTTGGTATTCTCTGTGCTTCTAGAAAAAAAATTTAAACAAACACCTGTCTGTATGGTATGCTTTTGGGGCAGCTATATTTATTAAAGGGTTTATTATTATTTATTATTACATTTTCCATATTAAAATGTGTTTACAGGTGTAAGGATGAACTACTGCATAGATGACAAAAGTAGTAAAAAGCCTTTTGTGGCTCCAGAGGAAGCCAGTGTCATCCGATAAATTGCCTCCTGTGATTTCACTTAGTGGCTGAGTTGCATAGTGGGTAATGTAGGTGGCAAGTTTTGAAAGGCATTCCCGTGGTATTTTATTGTACTCCTCATTATGGACAGATTATCAGAATGAATACAGCAGAACAGAGCTACCACCTCTTTATTCCACACATTCTTTTTCCTTTGCAAAAACTCCACTTTGGAGCTATATTAGTTCTGAGTTAAAGATTATAGATGCTGTCAAACATGACAAATTGTTGCTGGCTGTTGTGCTTATCAGACATGGGCTGTGTCCACAACTGAAGTCTTGCGGTAGGCCATTAATTTTACCTATTTGCTGATGAAGCTCCTTAACAGAAAACATTCTTTTAAAACTGTTCAGTTTTTGTTAGCCTACTTCGAGTGTACAGTGTAGATGTTACCTTCAAAGTGTTTCTTTTGTCAACCTGTGCAATTAACTAATGTGCTGTATTGAATTTCCCAATCGTCCCGTCAATGTCTCCTTAAACACTATCCAGGTGATTTCCAGGGTGTGCGAGTTGATGCAGGTTCCTTCTTTGGAAGCAGGAAGGATAAAACCCTGGAATATTCCAGCTCTCAAAGATCTTCAGTACACCATGAGAGAGATCAACATGTTCATAGAGGTGAGCAAACATGTATTTGTTAAGAACCTGGATTTAACCTGCATGTTTGGTTGATACTTGAGTGTTTTCTTTTTAAAAAAAATCTCTTTCAGTCTGCTGGAACAGTCACATCCATCTGTACCCTGTATGAGCTGGGCCAATCACTGGCTGGCCTGAAGGACAAGAAGCACTACGAGGAGCTGAACCTGGGGCCCCTCTGCAAACTCCCCCTCATCCATCGCATGTTCAAGATTGACAGTAACACAAAGGATGATGATATCCACCAGATTGAGACAGTAGACATCTTAAAGGTATGACTTACATGGCAAATGACTGAGGAATTTAGTTTGATGTCATTCACCCACAGACGTATTTTGAATTACATTTGAAACATATTTTGTACATTTTTGATGATTGAGCTTTTGATATAAGGTTTACAGGTTTATATTCATAATGGGAGGCACATTTTTGTTTTGACAATTTATTGCTGAGCCACATACAGTTATTTAATAACACTTTGTCTTGAAGATTTGTTTTATTCATGGTAGACTGTTTGGGCATACAAGATTACATTACCTGCCCACCACCTCCAATGTAATTTGCCTTTCTTTTCTTTTTGTTCAGTATTTAATTGGACAATGGGTGCTGCAATTATAAATAGTGTCTGATCTGTATTAGAAATGTGAATCGGAGAAGAGGTATTTCACATGTTGTGCTCGAAAAAGAGAAGAATGGACAATGAAAACAATGCTTTTATTCGAGAATTGACTCGAACATGTTGATTCTCATGTTGAAGCCAACACTGTGAAACACGCGTCTATAAAATGGTGGATGTTTTTGAGGCTCACAACCCCCACGAAATGACTCGTTTTATTGTCAGAATACTGTCAGGGCCCCAGTAGCTCAGTTGGAAGAGTGTGCGACCCATGTACAAAGGCCTTGTCCTCGCTGCAGCGGCCTGGGGTTCGAGTCCAACCATTGCCATTTGCTGCATATCATCCCCCCTCTCTCATCCCCATCTCCTGTCATCCATCAAGATGTCCTATCAATAAATCCATGAAAAGGCTAAAGACAAAAAATTGTTTGAGTCATTCGGTCCGATTAAAATTTGGAAATTCTAGAAGAGCCGAATGACTGAATTTTATCCCCATTCAAGTTAGCTGGCTATGTAAGCGGAAGTCTTAAGTGTGTTGGACCCTACTTCAATATAAGCTACTGTATATGGCACTGAATCATAATGCAAATCAGACATTATGGGGTTCTGGACCTTGACTCAAGGAAATCTTCTCTAACTGGACCTCTTTGAATTGTAAGTGAATACCCTTGCTGTAATGCATAGAGCAAAGCATCTGAAGCAGGAAAAAACATCAACATCCATTTCAGACACAGAAATGGCTAGATCTGTGGTCAGTCATGCTGTAATTGATGGAGCATCAGCTGAAGAAGTCAAAATAATCCAGATCAGGAGCAAGGATGAGTTGGAGAAATACAATAACTAAGGTATGGCTCACGAACACTCCATAACTACAGCACAGCAAAGTTCAACGGTTCTTACACGGACTGAAAGTATGATGGGAATATCTGAAAGGATTGCTGAGCTAGGAAGTGTGGAGTTCATTACAAATCAACATGTGAATCATACCTTATCTGACCCGAACGAAGGAATTGACCCGGATAATCACTTCTGTTTCAACATGACTGGGAATTGCAAGTATTATACTGAAGTTCAATATAGAGACAGCGCTGAGATGGACGGGAAACTGTCTCTAATTCACTTTAACAGCAGGAGTCTATATACCAACTTCGGCCACATCAAGGAATACCTAAATCACTTCAAAACCCCTTTCACCATCATTGCAGTGTCGGAAACATGGATTAATGAAGACAAAGGCACAGATTTTTTCCTGGATGGATATAATCTTGTATGTGTTAACAGGAGAAACAAAGGCGGAGGAGGAGTGGCACTATTCATTGACAATAATATCAAGTATGAGACAGTACAAAACATGTCTAAAGCTGTGGATCACTTATTGGAATGTGTGACAATTGAAATCTGTGTAACTAAAGGTAAAAATATAGTTGTAAGCTGTGTCTACAGAGCACCAGACTCAAAAATAGAGGACTTCAATGAATGTGTGGGAGAAATATTCTCCGAAACAAGTCAAAAGAGAGTTTTTATCTGTGGTGATATAAATATTGACTTGCTCAATCCGAAACAAAACACGGTAATTGACGAGTTCATTAATTTGATGTATACAATGGGCTTACAACCTCTCATCACACGCCCAAGCAGGGTCACGACACACAGCGCTACTCTAATTGATAATATTTTTACTAACGTTAATGACATAGTAAGTGGACTCCTGATAAATGATATAAGTGACCACTTACCAATCTTTGCTATCTATGACTATGACACCTAACAAAAACACATACATAAGGGTCAGAACTGAACAAGGAATGAATATACTGAAAAATGAACTACTGAGGCAAAACTGGAATAATGTTTATAATGAAACAGATGTGAATGATGCACATGATTCCTTTTTGCAAAAATTTAAAACACTGTATGACAGACACTGTCCTGTGAAAAAGAAACACCCTAATCAGAATAAGGAGCAGAAACCATGGCTCACAAAAACATTGATAAACGCCTGCAGGAAGAAAAACACTCTGAAGTGAGATATAAAAGGTATAAAAACAAGCTAAACAGCATCCTAAAGGAATGCAAGAAAGAATATTACAGCAATCTACTAGCAGAAAATGTGAAGTATACAAAAAAATTATGGGATATTCTAAACAATGTGACTAATAATAAAAGCACAAAGCCTAACTATCCTCCCTACTTCAAGTATAACAACATGCAGGAAGAAAATCCGGAAGTCATAACAAATAGATTCAATCAATTCTTTGTAAACATCGGGCCAGAGCTAGCTAAGGACATTCCTGACTCACCCTTAAGGCCCCCACACACCGCCCAGACGTCCAACTGCCTTATCCGACCACTCTCCGACCACTCCGTTGCCTCTTGTCTGATCCGTTCGGCAGAAAAGTTGCATTGAACACAGCGCTTCGACGTGCTGCCTACGCCACAGTAGCGTGTACGTTCTGCGCTTGCGCGAGATGCAATAAGCGGGTGGCGCTTGTGTTGTGGGTTGTAAACGAGAAGCTTATGCACGCAACTCTCTTTACTTTCGATCAAAACGAAACTTAACTATTTCCGATAAAAAACAGCTGCATACTAAACATGCAGCGAGGCATTACCAAACTAACACAAATTCATTCGTCCTGAACGGACATAACAACTAGTCTGATGCCAGTACTGCAAAACATGAAAACGGGGAATGACGGAACGGAGTGCATAGAAAAACAAAGCGCACACAGTATTCCGTCCCTCCCACATTCCGCGCTGATTCGCTAGCACACCGCCAATCAGAACGGCCATTCAGCTGACACACAACCAATCAGAGGATCCAATGGCTCAGACGTCCGACGGCCCTCCTCCTCAGACTTCGCATGCTCAGTCGGATCCGACAACGTCCGCACGGCTCCGAAAGCTTCCGACAGAGCTGAACACACCAAACATATTTGTTCCCGACCTCGTCCGAGTCTCTCCAAACGCTTCAGACGTCCAACGGTTGGGCTGGTGTGTTCCTGCCTCTACACTGGGACCACTTTGATAAGGATGGAGACAGAACTCCCAGCTCAATGTTTCTCACACCAGTGAAGGACACAGAGATTAGACATCTGGTCAACGAATGCGTAACAAAAATTTCCACTGATGTTGATGACTTCGACATGAGGCTAATTAAGAAAGTATTAGACGGAATTATTTCACCTCTAACATACTTTTTTAATCTGTCATTTCAAACTGGGATATTTCCCACTAAAATGAAAGTTGCCAAAGTTGTGCCACTGTTTAAGAATGGTGACACACACGAGTTTACTAATTACAGACCAATCTCAATACTGCCACAACTGTCGAAAATCCTAGAGAAGCTATTCAACAATAGGCTAGATAACTTCATCAACAAACACAAATTGCTATATGACAGCCAATATGGATTCAGAAGGAACCACTCGACTGCCTTTGCTCTAACTGAGTCTGTGGAAATCATTACTGACGCTATTGACCAAAAACAACATTCAATAGGAATTTTCATAGACCTGAAAAAAGCATTTGACACCGTTAATCATGATATCTTAATAGCTAAACTGGAGAGATATGGCATTAGAGGTGTAGCACTGCAGTGGGTCAAGAGCTATCTACACAAGAGATCCCAATATGTCAAAATGGGTGATAACACATCGACTAGCTTGGACATAGTCTGTGGGGTCCCACAGGGGTCAGTTCTGGGTCCAAAGCTGTTTATACTATATATAAATGATATATGCAAAGTGTCAAATATTCTGAAATTAATATTATTCGCAGATGATACAAATATTTTCTGTTCTGGGACTGACTTGAACCAACTTGTGGAAACAGTAAATCACGAAATGGCCAAACTTCATGTGTGGTTTAATATAAATAAATTATCACTAAATCTTGAGAAAACTAAATACATGCTATATGGGAAAAAAGGCTGCAACAACAGTACTAACATTCAAGTAAACGGAGTGAATATTGAAAGGGTACATGAGAACAAAGTACTGGGAGTAATCATCGACGACATGTTAAGTTGGAAGCCACACATAAGACAGCTAAAAAGGAAGTTGGCCAGGAGTGTGTCCATACTCTGGAAAGCACAAAAAATATTAAATCAAAAAGCACTTCATCTGTTGTACTGTGCACTCGTCTCTCCACACCTGCAATACTGTGCAGAGGTGTGGGGACACACATATAAAGGCTCCACACAGCCTTTGTTAATACTCCAAAAAAGAGCTTTGAGAATCTTACATTATGCCAACTATAGGGCACACACAAATCAGTTATTTATTGAATCAAGAATACTTAAACTATATGACTTAATAAACTATCGCACACTACAAATGATGTACAAGGCTGCTAACAAAAGCCTCCCTCATAATTTGCAAATACTCTTCCTAGACAGAGAGGAGAGACACAATCTCAGAGGGAACATGATTTTCAGGCAAAGTAAAGTACGAACTACGTTAAAATCCTTTTCTTTATCGGTCAAAGGTGTTAAACAATGGAATGTGCTAGAAGAAGATGTCAAAAAAATCAGCAACACTAAGTGGCTTCAAGAAAAAGTATGTACATTCAATCGTTGATCAGTACAGATCAATACAGGAGGGTTGATAAAGGTCAGAGGCACAAATCAACAGACACTGTGCAGACACTGTGTTGTGACGGCATGTGAGCATAACAAATACCATTCTGTACCCAAACAATAAGTTGAACCTGAGAAAATTGTACGGTCCAAGGCCAATGCCAGTTGTACATAGCAGGATGTTGTTATAATGTGTATCAACAATGTGAGACAACTTAGGTACGAACACTGTGACACTATTGTGAGTTATCACAAGTTCTTCTGAGCTGTGAAGAACTCAACTAGCCCTGTAAATCGGCACACAACAGTCATTCGATTGAGATTCGTCTAATATTGTACAACAACGTTCTTAACCAATCAACCAATCGATCAATCCACGATGGAGTTGCTGAGCTGGTCAATGAATGCCTTCGACAGAGTGTTCTCAACACGGTGTGCGGGTTCTGGTGAACCGACATGCCCGGACGGGACCTTCATGTCCGGCTACGTTATGGATGGTTGGGGAAAGTGGAGAGTCATCTGCCTTGCCGCACTGTATGTGGAGGATGTCGAGGACATGTACATGTTCACGTTCATGACAATTGGAACGATCGCTTTGGGATTTGGAATCTTTATGCAATATCGGAAAATGAGAAAGATCGCTACTGAGCAGACCAGTGCGAGGGCGGACAACGCCACTACTCGGAGTGCTGTGGTCGGGATACGCTCTGACATCTCAGCAATTCGCGAGTTCGTGATACAGATGCGAGTTGATGTAGCCACCAATCGGGAGGACATGGCGAAGCTAACAGCGATGAAAGCTGCAGAGGAGACTGATGAATAGCATAAAAATGCATTAAAGGGCTCTTACACCATCCCAACACCATCTCAACAAATAATAAATACACTGGACTTTTGCTCTCTGTCGATTGGACATTCTGACCTTGTGGCAAGCCTGGCTATAAGATGAGGCTATAAGATGAGACTGTTGTTCACTCATGATGGACTAATATGGACACATGTGCAGACACACATGTAATCTGTATGTACTGTCTAGAGCTTGAATTCAGCTCTGTATGCCACTGCTGTAATATGTTTTGTCAAAGGTCATAACAAAAGAAGTTGTTAGGTAAAAAAAAAAAAAAAAAAAGAAAAGAAAATGTAAAATGCAAAAGACAAGAAAAGATCAGGATGAAGATTTTATCCTGTGGGTAATGGGGGCGGGACTTGATAAGCTTTGGCTTCTCCCGCTTTTCCCTTTCGGCCATGTGTATTGTATTATTTGAACAATGATGAAATGTGATGTTTATGAATTGACATGCCCGAAATAAATAACATAAACATAAACAATACCAATGTTGCATTTGTAATGGCTGAATTTTAACACCACATTCTTCTCAGCTTTTGGAGACAGTCCACATGCCAGGGTTGTAGGAATGTTTCTTTTAGGTGCAAATGAAATCATGGAGGCCATATAAAATAATGCGATTTACCTGAATGTAGATGTGTTGAAATGTCAATTTGTGAATTATGTCATGCATTTAAGCTTTCCTTCTGTGTGATGAGACAGAAACAATATAACAATTTCATATTATCGACTGTTTATTGGTTTGAGTGAAAGAATAGCTGATAAAAAGACAAATTGCTTCTATTGAGTCAACAAGCGCAGCATCTACATACTCCACACACTACTACTGATGTATATACATTAAAAAGGTAGTATGTACCATTAAAGACCCCCTAGAGTGTATTTTGATATGAATATGATATTAAATATGTTTTAAAGTCCTTTCCTGCCAGTGTTAATGAGCCATTGTTCACCAAATATTATTTTTAACAAAAACATACATTTTGTGCTCAAAGTCACTGAATTCAAGCTGTTGCTAATATGGAATAAAGTTGATGACCATAGTGGACTAGGAGTCATATGTCATCCTCCAATAAGGGTTTTAAAAGTGGCATGGCTCCTTTTGGGTAACAGGGCAGTGCGTAATTTGTGAGTGGTCGAACAAGAGTAGGAGAGAGAGCTCTGGTGAGTGTGTTCAGAGCAGACCTGTGTTAGCGACTGGAGCAGAGAGGAATGTTTAGCATAGATGTCGTCTGGTGGCAGTAAATGTACAGTACAGGTTATTGTTTGATCATGAATAAACCCTGCAGCTCCTCCGTATACACAAAGAACTTCTGTTAGACTAATAGCTAGCACTATCCCTGCTAATATTCCTGCTGTTTGTCCATGCTAAATGATGCCATCACTTATCCATGCTAGTGATGTTGATCTTGCTATAATGGCTGTCGGGTTGCCATGGTAATAAATATGTATGACTATTGACCATGCGCCCACTCTCTGAGGAAGAATGTTCAGTTAGACAGGAAGAAACACTGAAGGGAGGATCTTTAAAGTTGGTTTGTGATCCACCAATATGAAGGTGAAGGAGAAGAAGATGATGCGTAGCTCATTGTTTTCACCCTCATGATTTTAAACTGCTGCACTTCGTTAGAGCCACACTTGCCTAGAGAGTCAAGCTTGTCATCACCAATCTTAGAACTTCTCACCCTCAGATGTGCAGAAACTCCAGGTCTTCCTTTTAAAATACAAAACTGTGAATTATCGGTTATCTTATCACTATCGGCCATGAGTTAATATTATTAATTATCTTTATTGCTGAAGACAATACGTATAACGCAGCCCTACTTTGAATTTTATTAAAAATAACGTCTACTCTGTTTCCATTCTTTAGCAACTTCGCATTTTTAGGAGGCAGCAGAGCAAGCCCAAAGTAGACCTGGCTGAGTTCATGAAGTATCTGGCTGACCACTACAACTGTGAATCTCCCTACGAGCTGGGCATCAGGATACACAGCATTGCACTGCCCATATCGGTAAGGGACATGACCTGCTGCAGTATTCCAAGATTGTTTACTGGAAAATTGAAAACAAAGTTAGGGATACAAAAGATTTTCAATCAGCAGCATAAATGTGCTCAGTAAATTTCATGGCAACATTCCCATTAGGTTTCTGTTGTTGTGGATTTTGTATAAACGGTATGCATAGACACATTTTACCATTCATCAACTTGTGTTTTCAATTTCATTTATAAAGATATGTTTGAAACTAAGCTCGGTGCTAATGAATTTTTTATACAGATAATTTTAAAGACCTTTAAAAAGTTCAACTTTGGAAATGGTAGCCTTGAAATCCATCACTCATATTCATCCACTTCTCCAAATAGTCATTGTGCAACACTGCATCATGCTTCACCCTGAAATCAGTTTTACTGCACCATGCAACAACAACTATTAGAATAGCCACATTCACCCATGCTGCTGCTATGATGCTTGACTTCTTCATTATCTCCTGCGACACACAAGAGTATACAGTGACTCACTATCGCTTCTCAGGCCAGGAGGTATTATTACAAGAAGGGATGGCCAGTCATGGCTGCTTAACATTGGATATCTCATTGGCCCTCAAAAAACTATATCGGTAGATCCTGAGTGATACCCGTAGACATTCTAGAACTGGCACACTTCAGGTTATTGTTGGGAAATCATTTGGCACATATCCATAACTATTAACCACAGTGATACAACCTATCAGGTGGAAATACAGTGGTTCAATTGAGATAAAAAATAAGTTTATTGATATGTAATTCTAAGCTTGTTTGACGTTCCTTCTCAGAGCTTAATGAAGGTGAGTCGTTGTGAGCACATCATCCTGGAGCAAGCCAGGGAGGTCATCCAGAAGGAGATGGAGGAGGAGGTCCTGGAGCGACTGAGGAAGATAAAGAAGAGTGTGTTGGAGCCGTTGCAAGGAGCAAGTTCCATCTCCTCCACAGGGAGCTTCGACCTCAGGAAGAAGTACGCCTCCATGACAGCATCCGAGGTTGTGCTTGCAGTCTTCTCAAATGCAGAGGGGGTGTTCAATCCCAGGATGGCCAAGGTGGGTGTTAGGCACTGAGAGATGTCTTCTGTTATCCAGTGCTTCCTCGGGTGAATCGAAAGAGCTTGCTCAGTGGCAGTTTGGGAATTTTGTGTAATCCTGTTTTTTGCTGCTGTATGCCTCTGGGTGATAATTACATTAAGCTTCCCATCGTGAGCTGTGGGCTTCAGAGCTGCTCTCCACTTCCGAACTCATTAACAAAATGTCACCTTTCATCATATCCTAATCCTTTATGAAGGCGTAAGAAAAAGTTCAGCTAATGGATACTGGTGAGACTTGATATGTGTGGCTTAACTCATCTTGACAGCAGTGTCTACTTGTACATGTTTGGGATTATCTTTATCCTGGTGAATTTATCATCCTTATCCGTGTCAACATATCAAGAACACCTCCATTAATTCCAACATTAAGATTTAAAGTTGGAAGCAAATCATTTGCTGTAGATTTCCCTTCATTAGAAATAAAAGACTTTCACTAAACCATAGAACCAAGCTCCAGACTGAATACATCAGCAGGTATGGGATAGTTTATACATTTATGTGTAAAAGTCAACATTTGATTCCTAAAAAATGCTGAGGAAAATGGAGGGCTGTCGGAGCATTGATGCTGAGAAAATGCCTTGAATCAGAAAGCTTTGACTTTTTTTTAAGTCACTCAAACTGATAAAGTGATTATCAAATATTTGGAGATTAAAGTACAAGGTGACAATTAGCAATTAATTGAATAATCATTGAAGCTGAAGACTGAAAAACAGTGTAACATTGTTGATGACTTTAAGTCTGTGTTTGCTTTGCACAAATTGATGCATGTTGTTTAAAACATAAACTTCATAACTGAATGATTTTTAATGTTGACACATTGTTTCCCAAAGAAACACAACTCATTAGTGATTTGTGATGTCATTGCCACTGCAGCAAATCCAGAGCTTCCTGCTGCAGGTGTCAGATAACCGGCTAGCAAAGGCTCTGTTTCAGCTGGCCATCTGTGGGGGCTCCCTGGCTGTCCCACAGGGCCTTGTGCCAAACGACAAGTCATCCAAAACCACCGAACAAACGAAGACAGAGGACAAACCCACCACGTCTCTCCCCAGTGAAGGTATTTATATGTTTCCGCCACACATATTTGGTTAATCTGATAAATGTCATTGATGCTGAATTTTCTCTGTGTCTCTCAGTCAAAGTGAAGCAGTACCTTAAAGACAGCCTGTCTTCTCAGAACTCAGCCTTCACTTTGGCCCACATGGCGTCTTTGGAGAGAAAGTTAATCAAACACTTTCAAGTCAAAGATTTCCTCTCTCTAGAGCAAGGCAGCTTTCTGGAGTTCCTGGTAAAACACAATCAGGTACAAGTAGTAGTACAAGTCTAAAATATTTTATTTTACTCTTTGTGCTCTATTTAAACAGTCGCAAGGCACAAGTGTGTTTAGGACATGTCCAACTCCCTTTTGCTAGTTAAACTGTAGATGATTTAACAATTAACAAGTAACAGCCTGCCTTATCTGAATCTGCAAAGTAACTATTAACTAAAGTTATCAAATACATTTACTTGAATGGCAGAAAATGGAAATGCTAGCACTTGAGTAAATTGTATTTAGATACATTTTATCAGTGGACTTGAATGAGATTTTTAATTGTTACTGCAATGTATGTATTGCATGTATACCATGGGTTCCAATTAGTGACAATTGTCTCCTTGTTAAGTAACAATCGTACTCTTTGAACAGCAGATGGCGCAATCACTCTGCTAATATAATGGGTCCCATAAGTTCTCATAAGACCTGCCCTATTCAGACTCTGGTTGGCTTCGTTAGGTGAAGCAGACAGGTGTGTAGGTCACGGCAAGCTACTTCTATTTTACTATAGAAGGAAAGCAGAAGTACCTTACTGCTAAAAGTAAAAACAAACTTTATCAGAATAACAAATGCTGTACACATCATATTTGTAGTTAAAGGACATTGTTCAAGTGATCTTTTTCTTCCTTTTTTAAAATATTGTGATATCATATCTTGACTATTTTTTGCGGTTATACTGTACCATGACCTTTTGGGATCGTTATATCCCTGCTATTTACACAACATGGCACTTGCCGTAAAAATGAAAACTGCGTAGGTCTGAAACTAGCAATGACACTTGTGCTGCACTGTGCGTCACTTTGCGTCAGGCTTAAGATAGAACCCTTACAGTCTGTATGAGTATGGATTATAAATCCAAGGCCATTGAAAAGATCTCCTGACCCTTCAACACTGAATAGATAAATGCACACTGTTTTCATCCTGTTTGTCTCTGGTTGTGTGCAGCTGCTGCAGAGCACCCTGGGCTCTACTGTTTTTTTGGGCAATGGCATCATGGAACCTGTAGGCAGCGGTTTCAGACCCACCAGACAAGACGTGTTTGAGTTCATCAACCAGTGTGGCGACATAACCTCCACTGATCCAGATGAAGTAAGGCATTAAAAGGCACAAAATTGTCACAAAACATACACACTTTTAAGTACGAGAACAAAGCTCTTTATCCTATTAAAGGGACAGTCCCCCCCCCTCGTTTTCTGCCTTCTCTTTTGGTGCTTGGAGGGCCAAAACAATGCATTTGAAAATCAAGCAATGTCTCTTTAAGGAGCTATTTGTAACTCCCAGCCATATGCTTCAGTTCAATGGGGGCAGCACAGACATGTACCAAACACATCAGTCTAATAGTGGACAATAAAATGCCACTCCTTTTTTAGAGGAAGGAATTTGCTGTGGTGTCTGGTGCATAAAAATGAAGGGTAATTACTGCAGTCCAGACCATAAAGGAAATATTAGAACAAATACTGCAGCAAGTATGTATGTTTTGTGCAAACCTATTCATATCGGGATGTGCTAAAGTTCACAGTATAAAAAGTGTATGTCATGGGATGATGGTCAAAATGTCAGCTGATGTAATGTACAGAGACAGACATCTGCTGGCTGGGCTTGTTGATGAGTTGTTGTAGATTTTAAGGGTCCATCTGTGTGTCTCAGTGAAGAAAATGAAAATTTAAAAAAATAGAAGAATTCAACAGTTTGACTTGAACATTAACATCCACCTCTCTGTTCCCAGCTCTCCCACATTGAGTCAGCACTGAGGTCCCACTACAGGGTGCAGGACACTCGTGAACTTGGCTTCGGCACTTTACAATTGCTGGCTGGCTTTGTGCAGCGTCAGAGAACGCTGGCTGGAGGAGGACTGAGCCCGGTCTACTACGAGTCAGCTCTGTTCGCCAAACACTGCAAATCAAGGTTAGCAGTGTAGTAAGAGACAGACAGAGAGACAGGTTTTCTGACACAAATCTTAAGCCCAAGATAAGATGACCTAGCCTGGGAACCGGGCACATCTGCAAGGTCATTATCATTAATTTGCCTTGGCAGATATGTTTGGCAGATGCGTCTTGTCACCCTACCAGATGGATTTCCATCGATCTATTGCATGTCACACGTCACACATTTCACTGCCCTGATTGGCTGTTGGGCTATCCAATTGCATACGAAGAAGGCATTTTGGTCTGTGCATGTTGATAAGAGCCCTTGGAGATTGGAAATGAACTGAGAGGTTCCAGACTGATACATTTTTGAATGCGTGTGGCCAGGCCAACAATAACCCGGGGATAGCATTAGAACATTTTCAGGGTTAATTTTTCATTGTAAAGCTGTCTCTAGAGTCATAACAGGCATTTTACATGATTTATGTGTGCTTTACAGTACTTATGTTGACTTAACTTATCTTCAAGCTTGAAATTAGCCGAGTTTCAGCTTTTCAGTGGTATCACAGTGGTCTTCTTTGGGCATTTAGGGGCTCTGCAGTGATCGTGATCGTGAACATCATGTTCTGCAGCATTGGTTTGTCAAGGAAACCCATGTAGTTTCTCCTTCTGGGCCAGCAGGCAGTGGTTGTAGCTAAGCCTCTTTTGTTCATTTTCAGTGGAGCATACATTTCTCAAAAGAAGTTCACCATTGCTTTGATGTCCTCTGTTGTCATTCAATAATCTTTATATTTACCCTCTTTTTGGACACCCGTTTTTCACTGAAAAACGCCTCAGATTATTTTATAAAAAAATGGTTTTAACTTGTTTTGGACAGTCAGATGAAGTGAAAAAATCATTTGGAAGTCTAAAACATCCCAGTTCATCTTTCTAAATTAAAAAGCTAAACCTGTCTGAATTCACAGTGAAATATTAGGACTTTAAATGAGCTGACTAAAACTGAAGGTTTCCTCAATCAAAGGATGTATGGAACTTGATGCTGACAGCTACAATAGTATAGGAAAATCAATAAATAAGTTAATACAGGAGAATCAGAGTAAAAGGGGCCAAGTGTTGGATGAAATAACTGCATCTGCCAGTAACATAACCAGAGTGTGATGTTACCATTTTTTCTCAATCATTTTTGAATAGATGTAAAAAAAAAAAAAAAAAAAAAAATTTAAATAGTAAAATATAAAATTCCTAGCATGGAACCGAACATGTCCCCATCTATGTTGTTATTTTGTCCCCATGTCCCTACTATGAACAGTCCTGAAGATGGGTGTGAGGCAGTAGGACGCCTGGGTGAGATGTCCAATGCCCAAGCTCTGGCCAGTTTGCTCTCCTGCCCTCTGCTGGAGGATTTAAGTGAGTGGAGCCAATGGGAGCTGATCTTTAAACCACGTTATGGCTCCCTCAAAGACTTCATTGAAAGCAATGCAGGTAGGAATCAGCCACAGAGTGTCTGTGCATCATCAGATTGATAATTTGTTGACAGATGGTCCACGCTTCTTCCTCTGTGGTGACATTTGATACTTCTCTGTGTTTATCAAACATGCCAATATGATGACTAAAAGTTTTAGAAAATGGAATACATTATTTTTGAGCCTGTGAATATTCACTTTAGATATTGTTTAATAATGATATGTAAAAATAAAAGGTTATTTCTAAACAATTTACAGCTAATACAGGCCTGTCAGCGTTGGAGGTGATGCCAGGTTTGCTGCTCAGACTCACCACACACACAGGGGACAAGCATTTCTCTAGTGCTGCCACCACCCTTGACCCCGTTGGCACAGCCGGCCACCTGGTGTCCATGGTGATGGCTGACGGGGTCATCAATGCTCCGACAGCCCTCCTGGCCAATCATATGCAGAGCTCCCTAGCAGCAGCTGTGGCCAAAGAAGGTAGTGATTCCTTTCTTATTCACTTCAGAGCTGAGAAATATTTACAGATGTTGTATTGCAATGGCTGAATGAGTGTGTCACCATTACTAAAATACTTTTTGTGTTCTTTAGATTTGTCCCAAGCTGAAGAGGATGTGTCATGTTACAACAGAGTGGCCAAATTCCTCTTGGCGTGTTTGACACGAATCCCCACCAAAACGTGCCAGGCTCTTTTGCAGCAGGTCAGTCACACTGCACTGACCGTGTCAGATTACAGGATCAAATCATATTCTCTCTGTTATTCTTGGAGAGAAGTTATCAGTGTTTTCCATAGGTTTGTTGAAGACACTAATTGGTTAGAGCCTCTGAGGTCCTCCACCAAGAAAACTTTACTCTTTTATAATAATTTTGCATTATTGAAGTCAATTATCTGTGTATAAAAATGGAAAAGCTGAAACGGATAATAGAAACACAACACACAGAAAACGGAATGATTAAACAAAAAAGGTCCACTGGGGACAGACTACAACAATTAGATTTGGAGATCTAGATTTTACACTAATTCGGCTCAGGTGGTGCTGCGCCTAAACCTTATTATAATAGTAGGGAAAAACCTGGTTATGTTGAAGTTTTACTTGGACTTTTGAGCCACAGCTCCATAATAAGGCTCAATAGGAAAATGTAATTTAAGCTCTGATATCCCAGAACCATCTTTCTCTCCTTGAAAGCTAATTGATGATTTATAGTCTGTGCAATTAGGCTTAACACAAGACTAGTAGGTGTGTTGCATCATTCGCTGTCAATTCATAAAACAAACCTTTCATGTATGGAGTAGACATACTGGTGCTGGGATTTCATCTCCTTTAAAGGCATCAGTACTCAGAGTGCAGACAGATGGAGGTCAGCTTTTTGTTTTCCATTTTTTAAACTTAAGTTTTTATCTCCGGGTCACTACTTAAACAATCATATAAACTAATTTCTCTGCTGTTTTTTTTTTTTTTTTTTTTTTTTTTTTTTTCCAGTTTTCAGCAAAATATATAACTGCAAAAACTTCTGTGGGAAGTATAAATTGAATTGGTAAGAATACAACAGAGGTAAACATTAGTAGGGATGTGAATTTTTGGGTGTCTCACGATTCGATTCGATTCGATTCCAATTCTTAGGGTCACGATTCGATTCAAAATCGATTCTCGATTCAACCGATTCTCGATTTAACCGATTCTCGATTCAAAAATTGATACAATACATAGTGTGTTAAGGCAAATTATGGCATCAAAACAATACAGTTTGTATAAGATAATGTGATTTTTAAATAAACTGATTCCAATGATGTAGGCACAAAGGCAAACTTAAAAGGTAACATTTATTCATGCTAAACAAATAAAAACTTACTTACTGTACAAGAGATAACTTGCATAAATAAAATTGCCTAAATAAAAGCTTAGGCCAGCTGCCCCTTTCTTCCAGAAGTAAGTCTCAACTCTCAGTGACTACAAGAATAAGTTCAAGGTATACAAAAAAAACACTTCTGTTCATAACTGAAATCAGACCTGCAAACTCCTCAGCGTAAAAAAGGTGACAGTTTCGTGGGAGGGTATCTATCTATGGTCACATTATGGTCCGCCAATTTGTCACCTCGGAAGGTACACTTTTATCCAACTCCATTGCGATCATATCGACGCCGATATGCCGGAAATTGCGTGAGATGGATGAAGGTATGGATGACCTGCACTGTTGTGCGCCCCACAGCCGAGTTTTAAAAACAGGAAACAGCTGATCACAGCAGTCAGTCCATCACTTCATCCGCGGACATTAAGATCAGCAACTGGACAGCCGCGGAGATCCGGGAGATGCTAGCGTCTCCTCGGTCTCTGAAGATGTCTTCGCTGTTCGCTTGTTGTTGTAGTGGCAAGCTAGAAACGGTCGCTACTTTCAAAAATTTAAAAGCCCCCCGCTAAGAACCTAGTTCTAAACTCCAGTGGGGTGCAATGTAAAGCTCTTATTTTGAAGACAAATTCGTTGTCTTTCTTTCCCCAAGCTTGCTGCAACGCTGTGTACGGAAGCCCGTGGGGGCGCACAGAGAGACAGGGGAACGTTAGTAAAAAATCGATTTTTGAAGTTTATGAATCGATTTAGAACTGTGGATGATTAAAATCACAATTCTTATGTGAATCGATTTTTTTCCCCCATCCCTAAACATTAGGGGAAAGAAAATTGCTAAAATAATTGAAGCACAAGATAGGAAAGCAATGGGAGCATGTGTATATACTCAAAGGGGACGGATGAAAAGGGGAGACTAAGTTACATATCTGATTTAGAAGATGTGTAAGTGTTCAGATCACCTGATTATATTAGTAATGTCCGGGGAAGCCTCCCATCTTTAAATAAATATATATTTATGGAGTCTCAAGGAGTATGTTATTTGGTCCATCTTGGTCCCAGTTCAAATATTGGACTATTTGTAAAAGATATTTTTTAGCTGTCCTATCCATGCCTTTCAGTATTAGACAGTCCCTCCAGAAAAACGCGATTATGCGATCGCATGATTCAATGCATGATCAGGCAAAGTCCGCATATGTATGCGGGGGCTGCATTTTTTCAAATACGCCGCACTTTCACCACATAAATTGCCGATTTCCACGCAAAATATGCGGGGCTTGCGTGATTTCATAATCCCCGCATTTTCATTGCAAAAAAGTCACATATATCTCTGCAGAAGGTTGAAAACTTTTGCATTTACTTCACACAAGAGCAGCCATTTTCCCCTGTTGCCATGGGAACGTTATGAAGTGACGTAATTACACGACGTGAACATTATCGAAAAGCTGCAAACCCCGCGATGAAGCCATGATGAAGCCCACAAATCAGTCTCATTTGCCAACAAACAATCATACTTGTTTCAAAAACCTTACAGTTGTAAGTATATAAGTAGTATGTAAATTTACATTACAGTAAGAGATTGCACTTTGTGCATTGGAAGCACTTATTTTAACAGAAGATGTCTGTTTTTTACAGCTACCTCTGTAAAACAGGAAGCACACATTTTATTTTTTTATATTTTATTTATTCATATTTACAGAATTTGTAGCATATTCCTTTTGTAAAACTACAGAACTTGTTCAACTCATCAATGTTTTGTAAGTTTGAGCCATGTGTTTATTAAGGTCTGAAATAAAACAAGCTGAGAACTTAAATATTCCCAGCACTTTCTGTGATGTAGTATGCTGCTTATCATAGGAAGTAATAAGAAATGACTCTTTACATTAAGGTAGTAGCTTAGTGAGAACAGGGTGTTGGGGGAATCCCTTTTTTTCTCCAAAAACGCAGTTTTTGCAAGTTCCCGCAATTTTTGCAAGTTCCCGCAATTTCATCGCATAAAATTGCATAAATATCCCGCATATTCCATCGCATTTTTTAGGAAAACGTGCCGCATAATCAAGGATTTTTGCCCGCAACAATCACAAAAAAACTCTGCGTTTTTCTGGAAGGACTGATTAGACGCAGTAGTGCCACCTTTGATCCATTGTGATATTTTGGTGAAAGGTGCTCAGCTTTTAAATAGCAAACACATAAACTGTGACACCATGTCAGGGTCTCCTTGACCAAAAGAGTGGGCAGCTGTAGCCTGTGAAGTTAATCAGTTTTATTGAATTGAGAAGGTGGTAGTTATCAGTCTCACAGTTGTCATGCCAACTACAGTCTGGCCACATAGATAAATCAGCTTCCCTGGCTTGTTGGTCTTTGAAACACACTCCAGTTTCTTCTTTCATTTGTTTGTTTTTTCAGCAGTCATTATAACATACAGTAGTTTGCATAACGAAGTTTCAAAAGCATTATTAGCAAATGGACTCTTACAACTCTGATTAAGAAACGGTGTGTATGTTCTTGTGTGAATGTGACTTTCAGGTCTTTTTGGAGCCCTTTTCCCTTGTCCTTGGCCAGGCCAAGTCTAAACAGGTCCTGATCACTGCGGCCCAGTCTGACCCAAGGCACATGAACTGTCTGCACCGACTGGGCATCCTCCTGGGCATCACAACCTGGGTTAGAGACTACCAGAAAAAACTGAACCCAGCACAGTGCCAGGACTGCAACACACCCAGAGCTTCGGTGGAACAGGCCAAGGTCTGAATATTTAGAAAATGTCGTATCTGAAACACAGAAATATCAACACTACTACAATACTTAAATGTATGGACCTTGGAAATGTATTGTCCTAACCATACAGACTGCATCTATCTTGGGGAGAAGAAATCATCTGATCCACATGACGTGATCTTTGCACATTTTTAGGTCCCACTGGAACTGAAAAGTAATATCTGAGTAGTGTAATGCCAAAACAGCATACAACATTAAAAACCACCTCCCCAAAAGCTGTTACATCATATTGAACACATTTACTTGAACAAATTCAAAGTTTAATTTTTGTTTTGTATGTAGTCGTGAATGGCTTGAAAAACCAGGGAAGGGGCGCCGTTTAGCTTAGTGGGTAGAGCGGGCGTCCTATATACAGAGGCTCCCGGCCCGGGTCCCTTTGCTGCGTGTCACTCCCCTTCTCTAATCCTGTTTCCTGTCTGAGTCTCCTATCAATAAAGCCAATAAAGCCAAAAAAATACTTAAAAAAAAAGAAAAACCAGTGAAAACATTTTTTTTAATTTTTATCAATCCATTATTTTTTTGATTAATTGACTGATCTATCGATAATTTTTGGTGTTATTCCAAGTATTGTGTTTTTATCACTAGATTGTACGGTGGCCGGGAGGTGCAAACTAAAATTACAAAATGTGAAACACTTTTACGAAGCTTGAGACAAATTTACATTTTGGAAAACATTTTTACATATCATAAAACAAAATTACATTACCGAAACAAATTTACATTTCACAAAACAAATGTACATTTCAGAAAACAAATTAACATGATACAAAACACTTTTACAAACACCAAAACAAATTGACTTTTCAGAAAACAAATTAACATGATACAAAACACTTCTACAAACGCAGAGACAAATTTACATTTCATAAAACAAATTTACATTTCATAAAACAAATTTACATTTCAGAAAACAAATTTACATTTCAGAAAACAAATTTACATTTCAGAAAACAAATTAACATGATACAAAACACTTTTACAAACGCCGAAACAAATTTACAAGTGGTGAAACACTTTTACAAGACCCAAAACAAATTTACAAATAACATCAACCGGAAAGGGAATGTACCAACTCCGGGGTTGAACCGGAATTATACAACAAGTAGTTCCGACCAAGCAATCTGATTGGTCAACAAGACATTTTGACCGTGCTCAAATCAGCATGAGAGCACGCCTGACTCATTACTCAAAATATTACTATGCCAAGTCTGTGGCAATAGTGTATCCATCTCCATGGCAACATAGTAACTGTCAGAGCTGAGCAAAAAAAAAAAGTACGGCTTGAAATTCAAACTTTCTGCCGTAAAATATGCAGAGGAAAAATCGGGAGAAGCAGCCGCTAGACATTTCTCTGTCGACCCCAAGAGAGTGAGAGATTGGTGATAAAAAAAAAAACGGAGCTGTCCGAGGAGGACAGCAACAGGGCCAGGCTGCCTGCTGGAGGGAGGAAGAAGGCTAGTGAGGAACCTGAGATAAACATGCGGGAATTAGTTATCAGCAAACGGGCACGCCACGAGAGAGTGTCCCACAAAATGATCAGGGCGATGGAGAAACAAATGTACGCCACCGTGAGTGACAGCACAGATGATGAATTATCTGTGAGTGCTGGTTTGCTGAATCGTTTCCTCCGCTGCAACAACTTCAGTTGCAGAAGACAACTATTGCCCAGCAGGATGCCGGAGAATTCACAGAGAAGCTGGCGAAGTTTGTGACATTTTCATCCCGGATTTTTGAGAGGAAGGAATTAAACGCCTGTCCCAAATTGCCCCCTGGTCCCAAATAAACACCTGGTCTGTTAAGTGATTGAAACAAATAAATGCCCCGGCTATTATTTATTTTCCCTTCAGTGTGAGAGACACTATTGTGGCCGCGGTGAAAACGTTTTATAAAAAATATAAAAGAAAAAAAAATCAACATCTTTGTTATAACTTGGGCGATAAAAATAAGCCTTTTCTGTTTATCTGTGCAGTATTGATTTAGTTCGGGAAATTCCGAGATCCCGATAAAACATGAACGTCAGCTCAGACTTCACTCAGCTGGGACTAGAAAATCCTTTCTGTTGCTAGGTCGTTACTGAGGGTTGGATTATTTGATGGAGTGGTAAACTACGTTCCATTACACATATGAGTCTACTGACCTGACTGATTTTGTTTCAGTTATTAGTCAGACCCCGTGTGTTTCCATGGAAATGCGACGCACACTCGCAAAAACCTTTAAAATTTGAGAGCAAATTGTCCATCAACATGGATATATTTTGATTATACATTTTATTTGTGTTGGTATTAGTTGTATAATCGCAATATTACCCTCGAGGGTGTGCTTTAACGTCATTTGAGCACTTCAGTGCTGCTTGCGGGTTAGATTGATGGACCAGATATGCTGCAGCAGTGCATAAAATATTTTAATGAGGGACACTCGTACGCTGTAATCGTGGACATGATGTCATGTTTACACAGTGTTCACATCAGCTTGAGTTCTCTGAGAAAAAACTGAATGGAGCCGGGTTATATCGCAGAAAGGATTACTCCTCTATTCCTGATGTGAACACCGTGTAAACATTACATCATGTCCACGATTACAACGTACGAGTGTCCCTCATTAAAATATTTTATGCACTGCTGCAGCATATCTGGTCCGTCGATCTGGTCCATGCCCCTTAAAAACTCTAAAGACCGACCACACGAAGAACAAAACCGCGTTAAACGGCTCATATGTTGTCCACAAAACGGGCAAAACCTCACTCGATGGCTGTCCATCTTGAGCTCACCATGAACTCCATCAACAACAACAACAACTGGAATTGGCCGCTGCCGGGTTATCACTTCCGGTTCAACCCCGGAGTTGGTACATTCCCTTTCTGGTTGATGTTATTTGTAAATTTGTTTTGGGACTTGCAAAAGTGTTTCACCACTTGTAAATTTGTTTCGGCGTTTGTAAAAGTGTTTTGTATCATGTTAATTTGGTTTCTGAAATGTAAATTTGTTTCCTGAAATGTACATTTGTTATTTGTTATTTTACAATGTATACCAAGCAAACTAAAATTTGTTAAAGGAGGAATTGTTCAGTCCTCTCAGCCTACAGAATCAGCAGCAGAATCGTATGAGTTGTAGTTATTCAAAGCCTTAGTTGCAACCTAGGCCTACATCATTTCAGAAATGCATCTGACTGGATTCTGATTTCAAACAGATTCAAAACTAAAATCTGATTCTTGAGGCAGATTTGATACTGGATTCAGATTTTGATTATGTGCAACTCCTAATTGCAAGGCCTCACAAGAATTGGTAGACTCTGTGCTGCTTGGAAAAAAAATAAAATCATAAGAAATGAGGCATTTCTGTTCTTTGTAAGCTCACACTCACGCAGACAACTAGTGACAACTGGTCTGTTCTTTTATTTTGGCCATGGCATTTAAAAATATGTAGTTTGACACAGTGGTCTGACCTAACTGATGTTTCTGATGTGCCTACTTTATGTACTGTGTTTCTTTGCTGGTGTCTTTGGTAAGCCAAATCTGCAAGTAACTAACTCTAGCTGTCATTTTGTTTAATCTGTGGCCGAACAGGTGACCTAGCCCTCCAACCTGACATTCAGTGTAACTGTTTTTGTTTCTCTTCTCATCCTAGCTCACTTGGCACACTTTTTTTTTTCAGTCTAATTTGATAGATTCTGAGAGCAGCAGTCTGTCAGCTCTTAATATGAGTGAAGATGAGTTTCTTGAGGACAACGTCATTGACAACAGCTTTGCTTCCTCCCATCTCACCCAGAGCCTACAACAAGGTGAGTGAAAGTAGTACTCCTCCACAGCACTGTTTTTTTTTATTTTGTACTCTACATAAACCACTTAGCAATTTGATTTTCTTTGGTTGTAATTTGTTTTCTTCTAGTCAATGGTGATGAAGATGTCGAGGTTGATGAGGGGGAGGATGAAGAGGAGCTGTATGAGTTGACCTCACTGCCTAATGGAGAGACTTCAGATATCAGCAGTGAAGCTGAAGGAGGCCAGGGCGAGGAGCAGTCAGAAATGTCTGATTTGAATGAAAAGGATGCTGCCAGCTGCCAGTCAGGGACCACATTAGATTTCCAGAGAGCTATAATTGAGGATATCAGGTTTGTTTTCATGATGTCAACCTTTACAGTTACCTACACTGTATCCACAGCTTATCTATACTTATCTCCTGTCTCATTTTTGTTTCTGACAGGAAGAGGGAGTTTGGTATCGGTGTGGAATTGACCGCTGAAGGCCAGAGCCTGATGCAGGTCCACCAGAACAGGCTGGGCCGTAGCTTGGACCGCCTCTCCACCGAACTCTACAGCAAAGACACACACTTCGTCCTGGAACTTATTCAGGTGGCTTCTATATTATTTAAATCTAGTGAAATCTTGATTATTTGTCACTTGTACATCCTTATCAGATATGCCAAGTTATCATGAATAGTGCTGGATTTAAAATGGATGATCTAATTCAAATCAGTCTTTATTTGAATGATCCGATATCGAGTCATAAAATCTTGAGATCATTCTTTTAGTATACCTTTGCCTTTTCATTTGCGTAGAGTCCGTAATTAACCTAATGAGGAATGCAGTTTTCCTTTTGGCGAGTAAATGAGGCTCTCTGCCATACTGACAGATTCTTTGTACCAAAACAGTCATGTGATTAAAAACTCTGTGTCGGATGTTCACAGTCACAGTATAGGGAATCCATGCTGCATTTAAGTGCACTGGAATTGTATGATGCTGTAAAGTTTCTTTTTGTTCTTCTTTTTGTTTTGTCTTATTTTCCTTTGTTGAAATATATATGCCTACATCAGCCATTTCTGTCCTGTCCTGTCACTACTCCATTTTTATCCATTACATACTAAAGTCACAACAGTATCCCATTCATTTCAGGCAGATTTTATCCACAAATCTCCCAAACCATTTAATTAAATTCTATTATTGTAATATTTTTTTATGATGTACTGGGTTTTGGGATTTCTTGTACAATTAACAGCATTAATCCTCAGAATTTAATGTTTTGGTCTTTTATATTATGATCAAGTGTGATTTATTTTTGGTAAAAGTAAAAAGACACTTGAGCGTACGATTTACTGTATAGACAGCTCTGCAGATTTTGTAGTTTAAAAAACTTGGACAGAATAATTCTAATACATATACTGTTATAATAATTTGCTAAAAGTCATCACAAAGTCCACTTGCAGTGTTCATTTTGGGTCTTTACATACACAACAACATACAGATTTGGCCTCTTTAATCTTCCTGTTCCGCCATCACGAGGCCCTAACCATTCTGTGACAGGTCCGTGCTCAGACCCTGTCAACTGTGACTGGAATGAGATCCACCGCGATGATGTAGTGAACGCAGGGCCGAAACGTAATGTGTGGAAACCAGTTGCAATGGTTTATCCATCCACCAGGACAAGCAGTGGTGATAGAAGCTGAAGCATTAATTCAGTGTGAGATCATATATGTATATATATTTGGGCGATTAACGCTCGGTATTAAAAAGAAAAACAAAAGCGCATTGTATGATTTACGGCCGTTGGTGGCACCTGTAGTCTTGATCCAGAGGCTGGCACAGTCCCGGCCCTGAGTAATTTGGTGCCCTAGGCAAAATCTTAGGCGGCGCCCCCTTCGCAGTCAATTTCACAATCAATTTTTATATACTCACACAGAAACTGCATGTATATATATTCAAGATTTTATTTATT